>NC_141235.1:11310000-11517500 GCF_054856515.1 Filicampus tigris | reverse complement strand
GAGAACCACCTGTCTGATCATGTCAAACCCCAAATAAAAATAAAGTACTTAATTTCCCTTTGATATTCTTTAGCTTTATCACAGTGGAATTCGTCATTGCCTATGTTGTTGTTTGTTAAATAGTTTGAAGTTCACCTTATTTGATGATCTTTTCATGAACGCAGGAATTTAGTGTACAATGTTATAATTACTAAATGCTGCGACGGACAAAAGAAAAGAACAGACATAATTTATTAGAAGCAATAACACGTTTTAGTCACAATTTGCTCTGTGCCATGTCCAACTCGGCCCAGAGGAGGACAGTGTGACTGATTTTACTTTTTTTTTCTGTTCTATCGATTAATTAATTGTACAATCTCTCAAAGAGTCTGTATGTGTGCTCAGTGGCAGCAGTGACAGGGGTGTCAAGGACATTGCAAAGAGGCAAGGGTCCCTGTCTCACACAGGGATGGAGGGAGAGTGTAATGAGCTCTCCCCAGGATCCGTGTCAACCCACCTGTCATACACAAACACACACACATCAGAATCACATTAGGCGCGGCCACTGCGTGCCACTCGAGTCATTCCATTTACTTTGATCAGTATAAGGACGGTGAGCCACTGATGGAAGTCAATACAGGGGCATGCGTTGCGCTTTATACTTCTAATAGGATATTGGATGATCTTTCAAATCTGTCTGACAGGTAAAACCCAGCACCGTGAATTTTTTCCCATGAGCACAAGCTTAAAGCGGAAGTCAACTCAAACATATTTTTTTTCAAGAATATGTTCCCAGCAGGCCCACTAATTGAAACACGGCATGCTGATTAATATTGCGTTTGTGGAATAAGTGTTAATCCACTCGTTTTTAGCCATGTCTGGGGGCAGCCATTTTGTCTTTTGTCTGCTGAAAATGACATCATAACTGCTCACAACGCCCAATCACGGCTGACCTGTTTTCTGAATCCGAGCCGTGATTGGTAGTTCTTTAAAGGGGACATATTAGAGAAATGTAACTTTTTAATTGCTTGTACACAAATTGTTGGGTTTCTGGAGTGCCTGCGCACTCATGCAATGAAATATTATCAACCAAGTTCATATTTAGTTGGACTCTATTTCAGCGAGCTGTCCTGTACCTCGGCCTCACAGTTATGAAACAGTGTGGGTATTTAACATAATAAACACAGCCACAAGAAATTTTTTTTTCCCATAAAAAGACCAGCTAGGAAGGCCGAAGTGCTGGAATAATAGTACACTAAGAGTCATTTCAAATTAAGTCAAATTAAGTCATGCAATTGAATATTGAGCTCAGTGAGCAACTAAATAGATATTCCCAGAAGAATAACACAATTGCACATGCTGGGAAGTTAACTGCATTTAGTCTTTATGCGGAATAAACCGCAAAAGGAAATGTTTCTTAAACATTGACATATGTTTTATGATGTTGGCAGTGTGATCCTAGAACATATTCATCCATTGTTCATTTTGACTATAAAACTGAAATAAATGTGATCAACCTTTGGTAGAGGCTCCCACTGTCGGTGATATGCTTCTGTTACTGTTGTAAGGAGTAATTTTTCACATTAAGATGAAGGGAATGGATTTGACAAATATATGGTAAATATATTTACCATAATTAATATATGGTCGTCAAAAGTTACAGAAGGCTTCCCAAATTGAAATTAACATCCTTGATGAAGTCTGTTCATATTTTGCAGACAAATGTGTAATTTCTTACTAGCACTAACACATTAGAAAATAGTTCTGGTCTGATTCACCAACATTGTTGTAGACCATTAAAGTCGGCTGGGTTTGTAATGGGCATGGCAGATAAATGTATTTTCTTCGAAATAAAAGACAATTGTCTGAAAATGTGTGTCCACTGGGCGGGAAAAAAAACTATCTATATAAGATACAATCATGCCCAAATGTTACCATGCAGAATTTCAAAGAAGAAATTTGCTTTGCTTTTATTTAATGGGGTGTGGGGGCTTTATTGCTCTGAAACATCAATATCTGAATTTTAGAGCTTTATGTCCATGAGACGCTCCCTGCTAGAAATAAACATTGCCATCTAGTGTTTTTTGTAGTCAACCTGAACAGGTGAGTAAGTGGGAAGTGTTGCAATTGCTAAATATAAGAGTCAAAAGTCTTCAAACCCACAGTGCACTGTCACCCAGACGACCACGTGTTAAGCTCTTTCTCTCTCTTGTCGTATCTGATCCCCAGAGAGCAAAATAGATGCACACGAGCGCCACAAAAACCCCAGCAGTAGACAGAGCATCTAAAATCAATAGTTTTCTGGGAGTACAGCCAGGAAAAAAGGTAAAAAAAAACTGTCTTTAGCTAACTATGTGTTTACTGTAAAGGCTTTGGTTCACAAATCAATACTGTACGGTCTATATTTTTGTACGCAATATTTTGATATAAGCCCAATTCACCTGTCTTAAGTTGGTCAGTCAGAGGAAGTCTAAGCTACATAGAGGTTGAGGGGTTTTTTTTCTTTTTTTGTTGTTGTTTTTTTTTTTGCTTTTATGCATTCGGTTGAAGTGGTGATGTCTGATGTAACAGAATGACAGAAGGCAGGAGGCAAAATTGCATTTTTGTGGCTTGTGAAGATAATGATACAGCTTGTGTTGGAGAGAGTCGAAGAGAAGGTGGGGTATGAGCCAAGAAAACATGTCTGGGGGTTATTGGTGCCTATGGGCATGGCAAAGTAGCAACAAAAAAAAAGACACAAGAGCTGTCCATGTATTGGCCGTAAAATGCCAACAACAGCTGAAGTAGCCCATTTGGTTTGGTAATACCAAAGCTACTTGGAAATTGTAGTGAGCTAAGCGACATGCTATTCTTTTAATTAAATGTAACTTAACTACACTAAAGCTACCCATGTAGCTAGTTAAGCAACAATAAAATGACAATAGCGACTTCAGTTGGGTAGCCTACAAGATTGTGTGATAGTGTTAAAGTGAGTGGGTGTCTATACTGTGTGTGCCCTGAGAATGATTGGTGAGCGGTCCAAGTGTTTGCTTTTTGCCCAAAGTCCACTGGGATAGGCTCCACCTCACCATCTGGAATAGAAAATGAATTGATGAACTATTGGGTAGTAAATGAACACTTAATTCTTAAATCCATGTATTATTAAGATTCTTACTACCTCTGCAATATCAGTGTCTTAGATTAATGCAGTGCACTGTGTTAACATAACTGAACAGCGAGTACTCAAAAAATAACACTGGTCAACAAATGTTTGCATTTTTGTTTTTAATCAGAGAGGCAAGTAAACCTTTCTGGGTAATTTTTGCATTGATTCTGGATATGCCCTCATTTTTCTCTAGCACATCAGGTTTTAATAATAATATTTTTCTGAAACCATAAATTCCAACCCATAATAAAATTTGTATTGTGCAAGATTTTATAGGTCAAACTTAATAACAAATGAAATTATATTTTATTCAAAACACAAAAAAATGGTTGTGCTAGACACATAAAAATCATCTCTGATTAAAATTTGCCGTTGACCAGTGTTATGTATTATAGTTGCAGAAGTGGTGATTTGTCGCCTCTATTAAATTAAATCAAATACCAAACTGATTATTTAAATAGACCAAACCTTTGGGTTTGTACAGAAAGTAACTTCTCTCACACGAGGAATAATCTATATCTATTAATCTAGCTATCTAGCTCTCTATCTGTCTATGAAAATAACCTGCACAAATAGTATAGTTTTATTCTATTGTTGCCAAAAACATGTTGCTGACTAATGCTGTCTTGTTGATATTTGCGTATTGACTGAGTTGCAATGACAAGCTTAGCTCGCGACTGTTGTGTTAACTTCGGGATGTAGGCTACCTGATTGTGTCCTTAAAATTGTGCTTGAACATCTGGGAAGGTAACAGGAGCTTTTTGTGGGGTTGCACAGTAAACATAAAGTACTGTATAAGCTCTGTGAGACGCGATAACGAGCATGAATTTCTTAAGATATGGCCCATGGGGATTGAGGAGATGTAGACACCTCTGGCACTGTCTAGGCCAGGCACCAGCGACGTCAAATGGAAGAGATGCATTTAAGGTTTAGAACTGCCTGGGGAAATGTAGCTTCTGTCAACGCTACCAGACTATCACTATGTAATCACGAAAGAAGCTTTGCTTCTGAATAGCTCTTTGATGTTGAAAACGGTGCTCCCACAAACACGCTACTGAGAATTGAAGTAAAACTAGCAACAGTGCTTTTGATGAGAGGGTTTCATAAATGCACTCCCAAAACAGCTACTGTAAGTCATTAATCTAATAAAACTCGTTTTGTTCTGGGGTCAGAAACTAAATTCGGCAAAATCCCATCAAAATTGTGAGCACCTTACAAACAGTGCTTCAGACTCCGAGGCGGCTGTGCGCTCCTGAAATAGTTTCAGAAGGTTATGAAAGGCCTTAATTTCAAGGTGAGTAAAAAAAAACAAAGTCAATAAAAGAAGAGGAAGTGTAGTAAGCGTTTTGTCTTGTCACAGTGTCTTTTGCAGAAATGACTGAGGGAGAGATGACTATCCTAAAACCTGGACACTGTTTTTTACCTTGTCTCTTTACAAAGCCATTGCGCATATTCAAACTGTGCCACTTGAGATCTTGTACCACTTCAACCAGGTGTGTTGTCATTTTAGTTAATGGAAGCTTTTAAATAAGAATGTTAGTGTTGCTGTGTTTGCTTTCTGATTCAATGAATGACCTTGACCAAAGATCACATGCGGGTTTCCACAAGGGTCCATTCTTGGACCACTTGTATTTAATATATACAGTAAATGCTGCCCCTTTTTCGGATTATGGAGCATCACAACATCTCTTATCATACTTATGCAGATGACACGCAACTTTACAAACTGGTTGCCCTTCACATTTTAGTGCCACAGAAGTAGCTCTAAGCTTCAGAATGGCTAAACCCTTGCTTTAGACCTGCTTTAAGTGAGGAACCATTTATTGAGACAGTATTGTGAGACTGTGTGACTTTTGTATTGCAAAATATACTTTCAAAGGGCATAGGTGAAATAACATTTAAACAGGAGTGAGATAATACATCCAAAAATGCACTCATCGGTCTGAGCAGAAAAAAAGATGTAATGTGGTTAGGCCAGCTCAGTAAGAATGTTATTTATTAGTCATCTTCTGTATTTCATTCAAACCCAAGAATTATGTGTTTAGAAATGTTAATATTAATTAAATGTTTCTATATTTTTGCATTTTTTGTGCTCCACTACTCCAAATTAGCCCCAATGATTCGTGCAGTTACACAACTTCAGCGAAATGAGTCAAAACCTGAAGAAAAAGGTATATTTTACAGCATGCTGCTTTCTCTTATAAAATTTCTGCCTTCACATTTTGGTACCTGGATGGCGAATTGCTTAGTGACCATTTAATAAGGTAGTTTTTGTAATTATTTGACCAGTAAAGCTTTGACGTTGTTACAAGTGATTCTGGTATTGAGTGTAAAACTGCTCTCTCGGTGTGGTGTAAGAAAGCGAAAAATCACGACTAATAGAAGAATGGAGGGGGGAAATAGATGCCTCTGGCAGCTTTGTGAGAAAGAAGGGGGTAACAAATGAGATCCTTCCTTATCTTCAGCTGCAGTTACCACTTCACAGATTTTTATCTCACTTGGTAGAGAGGTTCACTCTGCTTGGTTATCTGTCAACTTTTATGGGGAGGGGAATCCCTCTGTCACAACCACAGGGAGGTTCTAATAGATTGACTTACAGTCTTGTAAAATCCTAAATGCAATCCTCCCTAGAGTTTAGGGCCTCTACCCATTCCAACCTGATTGTGCATCTCCGAGAAAAGTCGATGAGTGAGCATTGCCAGTTACTGCCCATTCCATGTATAATTTGCAGGAAATTGATGAGAAATGCCTGTCACAATTGGATGCTTAGGCAGAGAGTAACCCAGTTCACTGTTGATTTCCCCTTCATCAGATTTTAGCCAAAGTGTCATTCCTTTGTCCTCCAAGACCATCTTTCCGGACAATTTCAAACAAACAATAGGTTGAGTTGAAAGGCTTAATGTGATTAAGAAATGATCATCTACGTCAATGGCAGGAGCCCGTGTGCTCAATTGGATTACTAATGGGGAACGCAAATGAATAGCGGTGAGGCAAAGGGAGCATAGTGGAGACTTGGAAGAGGCCTGATTTATATTCTGATGAAGTGGACATATTGTGTTGATAAAATATGCTCAATAAATCAGGTCATTGTCCTATATGTAAAGAGCCATTTCATTTTTCAAATGAGTGCCTTACAGAAAACCTCAGAGCATGTCACTTTGGAACTAAATTGTCAAGACAGCCATGTCTCATCAATTTCGTGAAATCAATTATTCTCCGCTGGATACTCTCCATGTGACCAGAATAGGGCGATAAACCATAGCTAGTTTTGTGGAAATATACTATCCATTTTTTTGGGAGTAAGATTGAAAACTACATTCACGAGAGTTTCACACTTGGCAGAGGTAAGCGCCTGTTATCTTATGGCAGCAAGATATTTCGTCCAAAAAAAAAAATAGAAAACTGCGACATCATCTTCATTAAATTGCTTACTTGGAGTCAGACTCAAAGGATATGTTTGAGAGTTTTGATTGCCTTTGGTTGCCAGTTTCCCCCCAGGCCTGTTGAGGTATCCTCATGGAAGAAACTAACCCCAAGTTGCTGTTGGTGCCGTGTCATCATTTGATTTCCCAGTTGTCTGATTAATACAGGCTTAGCCACAAACTTGGGTGACTTGATGACAACAATAATCTGTACCATAACACTTTGGTTTTTAGTTTATTTTCCACCAAGCAGTATAGTTGAGTTTGATTCTGCTCTCACTTGTTTCCATTATCTTACCGCTATTGATGGGAATTGAAAAATGGTTCTTGTTGAGCTGTTGGCTCCAAGTAATTGTCCTGCTCCTTTTTCCTCCTGTCATGTCAGACCTACTTTCATACTAATAAATAAATAATACAATTTTGAGAGTGGGAGTGACAACCAGCTCACACTCCATTGAGTTTGAATGCACATAGACACAAACATAGGATCTGCGTGTGTGTGTGTGTGTGTCCATCCATCCATTATCTATACCGCTTGTCCTCACAAGGGTAGCGGGGAGTGCTGGAGCCTATCCCAGCAGTCTTCGGGCAGTAGGCGGGGGACACCCTGAATTGGTTGCCAGCCAATCGCAGGGCACACAGAGACAAACAAACATCCGCACTCACAATCACACCCAGGGGCAATTTAGAGAGTCCAATTAACCTACCAAGCATGTTTTTGGAATGTGGGAGGAAACCGGAGTACCCGGAGAAAACCCACTCAAGCACGGGGAGAACATGCAAACTCCACACAGGGAGGCCGGAGCCGGGATCGAACCCACAACCTCTGAACTGTGAGGCGGACGTGCTAACCAGTCCCCCACCGTGCCGCCCGTGTGTGTGTGTGTATACAAAAAAATAAAAATAAGACCCAAACAATAAAATAACTCCCCTGTCCACTCATAGGGTTCTGTTGATGTTCCAGTCATTATTCTTTGGGAGCTGCAAAGAAAATGATACCGATATGAACATTTGTTATGAACCAAATTCTCATCTCCTACAATCCTGTTCTCCTCACAAACAAGCCAATCACTGTGACGACCTTGCAGAGGACAGTTTGGCCATAAGACACAAGTCTCTTTTCTGCCATCTTCCCCTGTGCCTCCATCCATCCCCCATTTAATCCCTCCCCTTCACACACTGTCGGATTTTAATGACCAGGGTGAAGACAATATCCACTCATAGAAGAAAATGGCATTTGAGGGGGAGAGCTTTCATAGGCATTCACTACGTTCCCAGCCTGATTCTTCAGCCGCGTTCAAGTGGAGCGCGTACGACAACTCTCAACGCCAAAATTGTAATTGGAGAGCAGATATCCCAAGACAACAAAGAGAGAAGCCCTCATGCAAAGAATCAAAACGAAAATATAGTTCTCAGTAAAGTGCAGACCTCCACCAAGGTTGAGTTGTGGGCAGCATTTGTGTTTGTCATACCACAATGTGGCGAGCGGCTGTTTCCGCAATCAGTAGTGGGCACTCTGACAAGAACATCGCAGCACATGTCCGTGACTTACCTTTATTGAAACAAGAAGAGTACTACTAAAGTGATAAAAGTTACCAAAAGTAAAAAGTCACACTCACAAAAAAAAAAAGATAAATTGACAAAAGCACTTTGGCCGTGTGGTCCGTTACCCAACGGCACCCCCTGCACGTCCCTGCTCGTGGTGCGACATAAAATATTGTAATTAAACAGCATAACGCGGTACACAGAGGATGAAATAAAATGAAAGGAGCGTACCCGTTTTTTCCTCACTCCAGTGTGACTCTTAAAAAAAACACATCGTGAAAACATTGTGAATCTCTTGGCCTGTCTGAGCCGTGAAATGTTTGTTTTGTTGTAACACTCTTTGTATAATATAATGAGCTGAAGTAAATTACATTTTAAAGTGTCAAGTCATGCTTCCACAGTTATAGTAGTGACAGTATTAATGCAGACGTATCACATTACAATTCAGATTATCTCATTAGACAATTGTATAGTATAATTAATACTTTTAAAATGACATTAACTAGAAACATATGACATGCCAGTATGACATAATGAAACCAATTGGGAATTCCCAAACACTATTAATAAGATGAACCACATGATTTAAAAAAAAAAAGTAATAATAACGGTCCACAATTTTAATTTGGGGTCTCGCTCTTCAAAAAGCTCTCATGGTTTTAGTCCTGTCCTCACATCTTTCAAGATCAGAATATCTGATTTTTTTTTTTAGCAAAAGAATGGTTCTTTATAAAACTTACATTGATCCAGTGAAGCCACAATTCCTGCAGGAAAAGTATGTAGACCTAATTTGAAAGAATTTAGCCAGCCAACCGCCTGAGCTGTCAGAGTCATTGCATTGCCTCTAGTGAGCAAGAACGTGGGAGCAGACCTTGCCCTTTAATAAAAAAGCCTGGAGTCTTGCTCAAAGAAAACCAGTAGGCTTCGTAATGAAGGTATAAGATGAATTGGGGTTGCATTTTGCCTTTGAATGTGACTGATCTGCTCCGTAACAATTGTCGTCACCGCAACGTAACCGTATTACTAAACTAGGTAACACTGGCCTACTGTACAGTGAAACCTGGATTTAACGGACCTGGAACCAACGGACTCCGGATTTAATGGACAGAACATAGTTTTGAGTCCACTCCAAAAGCCCCTTTGTATAGTAGTTGTAACTTGTTACAGATTGTTGGTTCCAACTGTGACATGTATCACTAAGTTTTAATGCTATTGCAGATCATACTGTAGATATAGCCTAACAAATGTGCCGGCATGGCGGCCATGTTGGCAGTGGCAATGTTCCCATCAAAGGAATTAGATGGACATACGTGGCGGCCATGTTGGCAGGGGTTGAAGAGGGAGCAAAGAGAACAAAAATATCTTTATTAGAATTACTAAAGGAACATATATTGAGAACATTTAAGCACATTTGCAACTAAAAGCTTAAAATACATGTAAAAGCAAATGAAAGAAACAAAAAGTTGCTTTCTGAAATTACTAAAAGATCATCGAGTGCATTTGGTTTTAGAAATGACCTTAATCAAAATGAATGTGAAAAAAAGCATTGTTTTTAATCTGGATTTACAAAGTAAAAGCATTTCTACTTGGGGCTGACTTCACTTATAAAGCTCTCTATAGTTGAAGACATGCATTGAGATATTAAAATGGGATGGGTTTTTTTAACAATGGAAGTCATATGGAGCACATGATATAAATGTTTTTTTTTATATAAAATATTTACTTTCCATATATGGAAACTAATGGGATACCCCAAAATAGAAATGTTTTTCTTACATTGAATAGAATGCGAGGTAGGGCAAGTTTTTAGAATAGTAAATGGTCCAAAAACCCCTTGGAAAATAAATGTCTGTGTGAGAGTGTGACTTGGCCGCCACAAATAGCAATTCTTCCTCTCAATGCTCAGAGCCTCAAGGATAAGATCTAGAAAACGGTGTTCTCTTGAAATACACTATATCAGAGGAACTGCAGCCCTCCTGTTTTTGCCCCAGGTGGCATCTCAAAATTGAAATCCGAGTTTCATTGAATCCCCCCCTCCCTCGCCCCTCTACTTGTGGAAAAGACAGGGTAAACATTTAATGAAATGACTTATCCAACAAGTTCCTTAAACACTTTTAGAAGTTGTGCTGGTCCCTTTATACATCACTAACAGGCAATGGGAACTGAAATGAAGCGTGGGAGGATAGAAGCGGCTGTAATAGGGAGATGGGTGCAGTTTGAGAGGGTGGATGGGCTCTTTGGGTGGGGGTTGACTGTTTAAACACTCACACACGCCCATGCGTGACGAGAATGCCAATCCTTGGGGAAATCAGGGCATGGGAAGCCGTCAGACTACCTCGGAAAGATCCCCATTTCTAAGCACAGGGATCTGACATTTTTGAAATGTGAAGCGGCCAGACCACCTGCCGCACTGAGAGGTTTGATCTGAGTTTGTGATGAGACAGACAGGGGGTCTCGTTTGTCGAATTTTTGGATCTCATTACTCCCTTTCTCCTCCTCGCTCTCCTCGCTGCGTTTTTCTTCAGATTCATCATCGTTGAGCAATAACTTTCGGAAGTGTCTTGCTATCGCTGTAATGAGAACAACCCCCTAGATATTATTGATCTATGTCCTCAATTACCTTGCAGCTCTCAATTATTTTACAGTATACAGGTTCAGCTCCTTTACTTGCGGAAGCTGTTCAAGATAACTTGACTCTCCAATTGTGCCGCTTTCTGGCAAAGATTAAGTGTTGCCGCGCTACATACTGTACCCTTTCTGATTGATTCTGTGCCTTTATACAATCCCCAGAGACAGCCATGTTCTTTATGATCCCGCAAATACATTTTTGACCAAGTCTCTCTATAATATCGCAAAACTTTTTGATCCATGCTGTGATTCTTGATATCAAATAAACTGTATACAAAGTTTGCATTATTATGGAATTTTATGTGACCCAAAGCAGAAATTCAATAATGACGATTTGGAGGTATAATAATAAGGAAATATGGGCAGAAGTAATGTGACCTAAATACACACTTAAGAAGCAGGAAAAGGAAAGAGTCACATAATATCAGCATACATTATTGAAATCCCTCGCATGCTGAATATAAACCAACTCAACCTGTAGCACTTGGAAACAACCCTGAAGCACCCACATCCTTTACAGAGTCAATCAAAATGCTGCAGTAACAACTGTAGCTGATGACCTCAGAACTCTTGGAGTTCTGGAAGGACTGGTCAAAGTCTTAAGTTGTTTTGACTTTTCATTTTATCTGTGCTGTATTCATTTCTTGGCCTCCTTTCGGAAAAACATACTACGATGTTAAAAGGGATTTCTTATTTAATCGCTGTAAAAGTGTGGGGGACGGAGGGAACTGATTTTTTCTTTTTATTTTATTTTCTTTAAGGGGAAGACAACCCAAAACCTTTCTTTACAATTATATGCTCTATGCAGCCCTAGTCTAAACACGGAATTCTGATTAATATTGAGTTTGTGGAATATGAGTTAAGCAGCAACATCCACCCGTTTTTAGCCATCTCAGGGGGCGGCCATTTTGTCACTTGCTGTTGACTGAAAATGACATCACAGTTGCTCAGGGCTCAGGAAACAAGAAATCACGGCGCATCTGTTTTCTGTAGCTGAGCCAAGATTGGTCGTTACTTGAGCAACTGTGATGTCATTTTCAGTCGACAGCAAGTGACAAAATGGCTGCCCCCTCTGATGCACAAAAACGGGCGGATTTTACTACTTAACTCATATTCCACAAACACAATCAATCAATCAATCAGAATGCTGTGTTTAGACTAGTGAGGCTGCATAGAACATTTTGTAAAGATTTTTAGGCAGTTGACTTGCACTTTAAGGAATTAGAGAGTAAAAAAATATTCAAAACTTTTAAAAAGCCAAGCTATTGCCAATTTAACTCATTAATATATTTCTCTTTCACCAACACTTTTAAATTCCATCACTTCAGTCTTTCTTTTGCGCTTGGGGTGCTATCCCACATTTTCCATGGTGAAAACCAACAGTTACTTAAAGCAAAAACCTCTTTTAATCTCCATCACTTGCCACAAACCTGTTGCTAATGGCATCCATAATTTTTGTGAATCGTGCACTACCTGCACACCAACAGTGGACACAATCTGTTCGTGTACATGCGATTTTGTGCCAGCCATTTTTTCCCTCTTTTTTTTCATGTGGATGTTAATACATGGTTCATGCCAACTTCCAAGACTTGCAAAAACCAATAAAGATTTGGCATGCATAATTTACTTATTTTTTTACTTCTTGCCGCATACATTTTTTTGTGTGTAGTGACCTATACCTGCCCTTTCTCAACCTTAAAAACAAACAAAAAACAAAAATGAGGAAAAAAAATAAATAAAGAAGAATGAACAAAAACAGAAAAGTTAATGATAAAATAAAGCTCTTGCTGGTTCTTGATGTATTAGGCTAAAATCATACAGCAACCTCTCCCCTTGAGTAGCAAATGCAAAGCTCGGACGTCCCAAGGACCTGACACCCCCCAAACCCAATGGCATGCAGAGACCAGAACACCCAAGCCGAAACCCACCAGCGGTAGCCCCGGGGCCAAGAAACCGCCGTTATTTGGGGTCTTAGAAAATCAGGCCCTTAAAGCCATAATCTTTGTAGATCACGTGGAACACGCCCACTAACAGCGATTGCAATTTATTAATGTAAACATACAATTTAGCATCTGTTATTTTGGAGTTTAATAAATCCGGCCCATATAGTTTCTGAACAGTGCAAGCATCAAGAAGTTTCTTTCAACTTACTCAGTACTTTATGGGAAGTAGCAAATCGTATTTTTCACAGTGTACTGGATCTGTCTGTAGAAGGTCGATCAGATAAAAATGTGTGTGCTGCAGGCTGTTATTGCAGAATTAGAACATTAGTGTCTGCAATCCATCATCAAATGGTTTGTTCTTGCTAGCTAAGCCATGAAAGGTAATTTTTTCTTTATTTTTTTATTTATTTATTTTTTTTACCATGATTGAGCGCCCTATTTTGTAGTGGATGTCTGAATATAACTTAATACAACACTTTTCTCTTTGATCACTTTCTTTTGTGTTTATTGATTCTTATTCTAATAAAGAACCCTTGTCATGTAAATGCAGCTCTTGTTTTCTGAACACAACCCCCGTTGCTGTTTTAAAGTCTACTGGCGCCCTCTAGCCATCAAATGAGAATATACAAGTACAGTAGAGTGCAACAAATAATATATAAACTGTTATATTCAAATCTCAACATGCATCATTGATTATGACCCAGCAGGTTACAGTAAAGACCTTCTTTTGTTTTTGTTTTTATTTTTGTTTTTTAATGGTTCATAATTCCCTTCAGTAAGCACAGAAGGCAATTTAAGCCATGAAGGACATCGTTGGAAATTACTGTAAATTGCTGTTCTTGCAGTTAATGCAAAGCTTAATACGTGTGAAACTGTTCGTCGTGGGATAGTGTTAAATGTTTTACATCTCCTGTCTCAAATAAACGGTGGTGTGCCTTCAAGAGTTGAAGTTAACTTTTTCACCATACATACACATAAATCAGCCATCTTATTAAATGTATTTAAGAGTTTAATGTATGATATATTGTCAAGGAATGAGGCACATATTGTCTCACCTTTACTGCTGAAAATCCGCCTGCAATTGTTTCACATTGCGAAATCTATTGCTGTGATCATCCCTTAACAAAACTAACCGAACTTGGTGGAGATGTTTTTAATCTGTTGATGATTATTGCCCATCTGCAATGCCTTGGTACAGTAGATCTTAGTGATGTAACATTTACTTTGAAGTTATATTACATACGTGCAACAGAACTATTGGCGCAGCAAGAGAACAAATATTGCTTGCAGAAGGTATATCAGCACTCACAGTAGTAAGTAGTTACTTTTTTTTCTTGAAAAACAGGTCAATCAAGGCATTGTTTTCTACCTTGGTTGACACGTCCCAGTTTCTGGACACTCGATACTTACACTAACTGTGGGTGTTTTGAGTGTAACATTGGGGTGGGGATTGAGTAGCTGAATAACAAAAAACTGCGCAAGCAAAAGGCCACTTAGGGATATTTATGGAGAGCAATTCGCTGGGCCATTTATGGTTCATAAATTGGACTTGAAATATCACTGTGAAGATGACTTACTCGCTTTTATATCTTCTGACTGGTCTGACTGAGGTTTTGATTTTAAATGAATAGGGCTTTCTTTTTCATTCTGACAACAACATACAGCCACGACAGAAATATCTCTTGTACAATATGTATAGAAAAATCGACCTTAAAAAGTATCATATTGAGAGTTACTGTACATCAAACTATTAAGGAACAGCTCTCAGTTTGACACATTTTACACTACTACAATAACAATAATAAACTCCAATTGAAATATCTGACAGTGTCAGGTCAAAACTGAGCCAAGACTTCCATCTCCCCAGCCACTTGGTCCGGCTCTTCCAGGTCGATCAAGAAGCATTTCCAGGCCAGCTGAGTGACATAGGCCCTATTCAGGAACTTGAATCTCCGAACATTTATTGCACTTTTACTTAACCTTTGCGGAAAATGTCATCGGGTCAAGACGAGGTGAAAACGTGCTTCTTTTCGAACACTGGAAAAGACAACACTGTTTGAAATTAATTCGACTCCTTAGCGTCATCGTGGGATGGCAAGTATTGCTGCCTATCTACTTGGAGTAAGATTTACGAAAGTTGAGTTAAAGGTTGTGTCAAGGCACTTTTCTTAAGCATTTTTTGAATTCAGACAACCCTTTCTTAAAGGACGTCTGAGTCATCAAAGGAAAGTTCCTTAGCAAAAAAAAATCTCCAGGGCCTCCTCCCAGTTGAACGTCTACACTGAGAAGAAGAAAAAATAAGTTGAATGTTTAAGACCTCACAAAGAACCGGCTCAACTTTTTGTGCTATCAAAACATGGTGTTCCTATAGGTTTGCTAACAGTGGGAAATGTCTAGCAAAAAATGCTAAATTAGATCATGATAACAAATTTCAAAATGCACTTTACTTGTTTGTAAGCCTGAAGCTGTTGGGTTTTGCCTAGAGCAAGACAACACATTCACGGACAACATAAAACAACTCAAATACGGCCATGGATGGGGAATATCTTGATTCTCTGAATCTGTTTGCTTTGTGGAGTGCAAGATAAAGATACACAATTTAAAAAAAGGTCGCTAAGTAACGTGTAATAATATAAATTGAACTACAAATACCAAAGGACTGTTTGACCTTCTTTCTTCTGTACATCTCCACTGTAATACCAAAATAAATACCATTAAAATAAACCACAAAAGGTCATGTATAAAATTAATTGACAGAGACCAAAACAAAGCACATTTTCACCTTAATTATAGTTCATTTTTGGTTAGTTTTACAAATGTAAAAAGTCATTTCGGATACCTTTTTTAAGCAGTCGTGTTTTTATTTTATTCAATTAAAATAACAATTTTTCACTGAGTTATTTCCTTAGTTTTTGTTAGCTATAATAACCTTACCCACCACTGAATTCAACAATATTTTTTTCATTGTGATGAAAGGTTTGTAATACGGTACGGTGTTTGGCTCCACTTGTGTTGATGAATACAAAATATTGAAAATCCATCTAATGCAGTCAGTGCAATTTTGAAGTTCTGCACCACTACAAACTAATACCATAATAGTAAACATATTGTCAATTGTACTACTCACTGACAGTGTATCAAAACAATGCATTATTAGGGTGGTTTTGTTCCGTCACTATTATTTTTTAAACGAGAGATACAGTAGGCCTACGTTATACTGGGTGCTGTCAAATTACCTGTTGTATTCCTGCACTGTTACATACACCGAGTTTACAGTCCTATATTTGCCCATTCTTGGATGTTTTCGTTCACACCATGTCCTTGAACGCAGCACATCCAAAGGACCTCGAAGCGTGCTGCTTACAGTGACGTAACAAATAAGGCGGGGCTTCCTCGCAGGTGAACGGAACACAGAGCAGGTGTGAAATCAGCGACAAGTGCCTCCTGGAAAACAGATTGAAGAGTTGAGTGCCGTTACACGGGCCCGCATCTGGCCCTCCGCCGCTATGGCCGCCACCTGCGTGGGCAACTGCGCGCCGGTGTTCGTCCTCGCCATCGTTTTCGATGCTGCAGGTCTGGTTGTACTTCTGGTGGGGATTTTTGGCAATCTCAACGTGGACGGCCGCTGTTACGGAGATTTTCTCATCTACACGGGCTCGCTCGTCATTTTCCTCAGTTTAGTGTGGTGGGTTTTGTGGTACACTGGCAACGTCCGACTTTACGCAGATCAGAGGAGAGGTTCGCTGGACATCACTTTTACGCAGTGGGCGAGGAAGCTCTCTGAGAGGCTCTCCAGAAGCGCCAAGAAGTCTCTGGAGAAAAATTCCTTTGGCAAAGAGATGAACGGAACCGCACCTACCCGCACGCGGATTACTTGGGAATTGACAACAGGTCACGACAACAAGGGCTTTGATGGGACTGAGTGCAACCCAGATGGTAAAAACGTGGAGTTGGGTACGTTGAAGGACTCAGCTGTTAATCTGCACGCTGTGGAGAACAAATCAGAGAAATCTCTCTGCCTGGAGAAGGTGTGTATAAAGTTTTCTAGATTGCCACCCTGTTGTTTATTATGGGTTTGACTCGTGCCTTTTTATGTGGGAAAGGAGAGCCACAGGACCAACACTCATGCAGAGGCTACTGTCGGCCTCAGATCTCAGCCAGGCACACATGCCAGGCCCCGCCTCTCAAAGGCACATTTATGTACACAGACTACGAGTGTTTTCTATGCGTTTTACTCTTTTTGTTCTGTATGTTAAAATATGTTGACAAGGTGTTTAAAAAGTGTGTGTGGTTAAAAAAAGTGGTCTTTCTATTGCAGATTTTCAAGTGTTGCGATTGGGTCTGAAACGTAGCCCCCCCCCACGATAAACAGTGGTTCACCGTGATAATACATACAGAACGGTTGTGTGCAAATTCTTAAATTATTCGCTTGTTTTGCAATTCTATGACCAGAGCAAATTAAGAATATGAACTTTAATCTATTTTCCAGGGTGCTTATGCTCATTAGTAAATTTATAAACTTACCACAGTAAAATAGTAAGAAGAAACTTTGTTGTTGTTGTTGTTAAAATGGCAAATAGTCGATTATGCTGCTAAGAAAATATTCAACCTTTTTGATAAGATACGCATTGCGATGTCAAAATCAGACCAATTGTACAGCTGTTCAATTGGAAACTGTAACAATTATTACAGACTACACTGCAATACAATACAGATTACAATACACCAGGTTTAGGGTGGACCCTTAATTTATTTAACCGTGTCAAACATTCTTAAAGTAGTCATCACTACACATTGTTATTCACAAATGAATCTGTTGACTACGTTAGGAAGCCCATTCTGTGACAAAGAAGTCACTAACTCCTAAATTCAAGCAGGTGTTGTTACGGTGCCAATCTCTAGTGAACTACGCTACATTTTTGACAGACTTAATATCTATCCATCCATTATCCATACCGCTTATCCTCACAAGGGTCGAGGGCGTGCCGGAGCCTATCCCAGCTGTCTTCGGGCAGTAGGCGGGGGACACCCTGAATTGGTTGCCAGACTTAATATACGGACCAAATAAAAAATCTAACATGTTTTAAATCTGCTTTATGCATCTCTGATTTCGTGTCATAAAAATATAATCTATTGCAATGCAGCAGTGTGTTTTATATGCTTAATTAGATGGGTCAGATATAAGCGCATTATAATATCTGATTTGCCGGATTAGAAGACAATATTAGATTATTACTCTGAGTAAGCGTAACAATTTTTAGGGCTGTTCAAACGGAAGCAAGCCTTCAGGCTTGACCCCACATTTTTTCTGTGATCCAGATGTTTGTTTCACTAATTTGGTTGCGTCACGTTTCACATTTGTGATTTGTGATCACCATACTATTTACTGTTTTATCATATTAAAATGACTGCCATGAAAATGTTTGAACAACAAAATCTCAAGGTGAACTAAGAGTTCACCTCACCCCTTCTTCCTCCGCTGCATCCCCAAACACCCTATTTATTTCCAGTTATTACTTGAAACTTGACTTTTTAACCTACTGTGTCTCCTGACACCATCAACAATGTTGCGTTGTTTTGCAAAAGTTCAAGCATACCTTTAAAACATGCTTGACCTGCAAAAAACGTAAACCTGCGGAGCCAACAAACAATTCTGATTGTGAGACATGAATATGCAAAATATTGGCCTAGTTTCCACCTCTCTATCACGCCTCTGTGGTTGTTCATTGCCACCAATTTAAGTCTTTTGTCATCACTGCTTCTGACTGGTCATGATGATGAAATGGCAGACTTTATTGTCAGTGAGTCAATGGCACTTGCAGTCAAGCCCATGTGCTCTGGAAAACCGACATCAATTTAACTTTAAAATCCACAGTCAGCGGTGTGTTGAAATAATGTCGTTATATTATTATTATTTGTTATCATGATTGTACCACCCTCTGGCCCCACAAATGAGTGACTTCTGTTGACATTCACCTGTGACCTGACCCCTACAATGTTTTCTTGAAGTCCTCCAGTGAACCCTCGTCAGTATTTTTAACAGTAAACAGTAATCTAACTTACTTTTACTCACTAACTCTACTTTTTAAATGAAATAATCAGTCACGTAAGTTACTTTTTCATGGTAACCGTGACAACACTGCTCGGGCTGACTATCAATATGTCTTATCTATTTATTTATTTATTTATGAGCCGGACCGGTTCTGCTCACCTTCGTTGTTCTGTTTTATTTCAGACAACTTGTAATCAGGTGGAAAGCCAGTCAGCCCTTTGGCCCAAAATGCGCAATTGCATTTTAATGGAGCTCAGCGGTTTTTATTGATCCACAGAATGAATGGTTGTAGGGAGACAGTGGAAGAAGGATGCATAAGGTCCCCTCTCTCCCTCCCTCCCTCCCTTTCTCATAAGTATGCCTTATGCACATTCACACCACACACTAGTTCCAGTTAGTAAATTTGAATGCGCCTTAGCCAAGTTCTTATGATCATGAGATATGTACTGTGTGAAATGGTGCAGTCAGATGGACCAAACACTGTACCCTGAATGCCAATGTGTTTATTCCCATGAATATTTTTTCAGGAGGGGGTGGGGGGGAGTCAAAAGCAAAAGGCACGGTCTTATTTATGAAATTTCTTCGTTTCGCTGCTTCACTCGGATGTTCACTGTGAAGAATTTTCCCAAAGAGCTTGACTCAAGACAGATTCCTTCATTATTCATCTGAAAGTTGAATGACTCCATGTGTTCATATTGTAGCTGAGTTAAAAGTTGCGTGTCTGTGAGCATGATTTATGACCTACCTCGAAACAATATACCAATGTTGAAATGGATTTTTCAGTGGAGAAAAAAAATACTACAATCCCCAAACTCTAGTCACCTCCTTGAGTCTCAATATGAATTCTATTGTATCTGCAGATGCTCATTTTTTTTTTCACCTTAATTGCTAGACGTGCAACGTCTCCTAATTCAGTATGAGGTTCATTCTCAGTATCCGTGCCTAAAAGAATTAAGGCGTAAGCCTATGAGTGTCACTCTGCATAAACTGTACATCATTCAGTGTCAAAAGTGCTGCCCTTGTCAACGTAAACAAACTTGATGTGCTTGCTTTGGGTCACAATCTCACTTCATCCCCAAGATTAAATTTGCAGAAGAAGCCACACCCAAATGTAGCAGTGACAATGGATTATCAAAGGGTTATTTGAACACGATTGTACTGCAGAAACAGAGAACAGGATCATGCAGGTGCTGGAAGATGACCTGAATTGTCAAACTGGAAGACACAATTGTCTAGTCTTGTCTATTAGTCTTACTTGTAAATAATTTCTTAAAGATGAAGTCAACCCCAAATTTTCTTTACAATAATGTTCTATGCAGCGCCACTAGTCTTAACACGGCATTCTGATTGATAATGCATTTCTGAAAGTTGTAAAATTCACCTAAGCCCTGAGCAACTGTGATGTCATTTTCAGCCAACAGCAAGTGACAAAATGGCCGCCCCTGAGATGTCTAAAAAACGGTGGCCATTTTGTCACTTGCGGTTGACTGAAAATGACATAGTTGCTCAAGGTTCAGGTAACAACCAATCGTGGCAGCTTCAGAAAATAGCTGAGCCGTGATTGGTTGTTACCTGGGCCCTGAGCAACTGTGATGTCATTTTCAGTCAACAGCAAGTGACAAAATGGCTGCCCCCGAGATGGCTAAAACGTGTGGATTTTGCTGCTTAACTCATATTCCACAAATGCAATATTAATCAGAATGCCGCGTTTAGACTTGTGTAGGTGTATGGAACATATTATCGTAAAGAAAATGTTTAGGTTGACTTCCACTTTAAATACAAGCTATGAAATACAGTATAATGTCCAGAGCACTACGAGTAAGTAGCATGCAATACCATTGACAATACCTTTCTTCTTTTTCGCAGGTTGGATTCCCATGAACGATGAATGGGTGATACTTTTCAAAAACATTCTAAAGACTGAAAACCTTGAGCTAAAAAAAACAAGTAGCGTCACTTTTTTTTTTTTTTTTTTTTTTTTTTTTTTTTTTTTTTTTTTAAAGATTTCTTAATCAGGGACATGCCTGACTGAAGGCGGAAGGGCTGCACAAAGAAGAACATCTTTCATATGTAAATAGCAAATTCATATTTTTTTAATGTGCCGATTTTTGAAAATGTCATACTTTTCAAGGAATAAAGCTAACCAGCAGTTGAACAATTGTTGTTTGAAAAATGTTCCTGCTCAGTGCAAATTTGATCCGAGATTACAATGAATTGTTGAAGGACCAGTTTTCTCATCCTGGCCTTTTCTGGCTATTAGGTTTTATTGTTAATTCACCAAATACAAAATGCATTTTGGTAATACATAGCTCATCTTTTGCAATAACGTTCCTTTTTAAAAAGTAGCAATGTTGGCCTGTAAAAAACTTTTCCACAGTCACATAAGTTGGCATTGAGACAGGAATGTTGATGAAGATG
Organism: Filicampus tigris; assembly: GCF_054856515.1. NCBI lineage: Eukaryota > Metazoa > Chordata > Actinopteri > Syngnathiformes > Syngnathidae > Filicampus > Filicampus tigris. Next base: position 11,496,368 of record NC_141235.1, on the reverse strand, counting down.
AGCATCTAAGGAGGCTAATCTATTCATCATTAAGCTAGCAAACAAACAACCAGTCAGCATTCAGATGGAGCTGTAGAAAAGAATGTTGCCATCGGTTCAGTCATGCAGGTGGACTGAGGAGGGAGCGAGCATTTCCTTGTGTTTTTCATTTCAAGCCATTTCCAGGAGTTGTAAAGGTCAACTGGAAAAGCGGTGAAATTTGTTTATGCACAAAGCATAGTCCACTTCGTCAGGATGGATTACAGCCCTTATCTTGGCCGCTGTCTGCTGTGTTTCTTCGTGGCCGTCTTCCTGGATGTGGCAGGCTTCATCCTCTTCCTTGTGGGCGTCTTCGCTCCCTTCACTTTCTGGGATTTTTTCGTCTTCTCCGGACCCCTCGTCCTTTTCATCAGCCTGGTGCTGTGGATCTTCTGGTACCTTGGAAACTTGGTGGTGCCGATGGAGGATCTACTTCCCAAATGAAAAACATTTGCGGGTTACCTGCACCAGAGAGCCAAAGCAAAGCTGATCTTCAAATTCAAAACGGCCTTGAACATGACTTGACTTCTTTGGCATCTGGAATGACTCAAACTGCCTTGTCATGATGAGGATGTGAATTATTTTTTTAAGGGGGGCGTTCATGTGCCATCATTTTTGCAGTCTCTTCGATGTTCGTCCGAGCCAATCTGCACTTTGACAATTAATGCAGTTTTCGCTTTTTATAGTGCTTTCCTGCTCCCTCTGTTGTCTCTGTGGATTTTTATGCTGTGAATTCTGAGTAATGGTCGCTAAACCTATTCAATATAAACAAGTCAAACTGGCTTTATTTGTTTCTGGAGTGAGGACTGCCCTCATTTTACAAGAATTGATGTCTGGAAGGAGCCAAATGCTATCAATGATCATAAAGTCATAAAATTCAAAGTCCAAGGCTTAGACTTTTTTTTCTTTTTTTTTTTTGGCGCCACACTTGTGGGGCAGGTGGTTTCCATTCTAACGTGGACACACCCTGTTGACAGTGTGGCTTATATTTAAGCTAAAAATAATCTTTCATTTTAACAGTATCAATACCACCCAACTTAAGAGCTTTCACTACATGGTTGGCAAACAGTTACAATAGCTACAACACCCATAAAAAGTTTTATTACTTTTTTGCCCTACATAAACTGATGACTCCCCACCAAATAAAATTGTGATGCCTCACTTAGAGGCAACCATTCAGAACAATGTCAGATGTACATTATTAATTCATAATGCTCGAGATCACAAAAATGAATAAGTCAACACGGATGTTAGAGGTGTCACAAACTCGCTGGCAGGCGGTCTCCACGGGTTTAAATTTCCTCCACACCTCATGTGTCATAGGAGACTGCCGTCCCGACCACTGCCAACACAACGCACACACACACCTGTGTGGGTCAACTGAACATGATACTGTTTGACTTGACACCGTGGTGACAATGGGAACAATGATTGAATGACACGTTGGTACGCCTCTGCAGGTTGCGCTGCTTTTTTTAATATGATTTGACTAGAAACAATGATTGTTGATATATTGTTTAAAAAAATCAAGTCAAATACAACATGGATAAAGTTGTACAGTACTTGATTATGTTCAAACTATTTGTGTCTCAGTGATGAATGGTCGTTAATGTATAGCTAATTATTCATGCCTTGTGTCCTGTAGTTTGAAATCAACAAAGGCTTCACCATTACTGTCAGGAGAGCGCAATACTTTAAATTTTTTTTTTTTTTTAATGTTAATTTTACAAAAAAATATGTTCTATGCAGTGCCACTATTCGAAACACGGCATTCTGATTGATAGGATGTTTGTGGAATATGAGTTAAGTAGTAAAATCCACCTGTTTTTGTCCATCTCAGTGGGCGGCCATTTTGTCACTTGTTGTCAACTGAATATGACATCACAGGGCTCAGGTAACAACCAATCATGGCTCAGCTTCAGAAAACAGGTGAGCCGTGATTGGTTGTTACCTGAGCCCTGTGCAACTGTGATGTCATTTTCAGTCGACAGAAGTGACAAAATGGCCGCCCACTGACATGGCTAAAAAAGGGTGGATTTTGCTGCTTAACGCATTTTCCACAAACGCAATATTAATTTGAATGCCATGTTTAGAGTAGTGAAGACGCGCAGAACATATTTTTGGAAATAATTTTGGGGGATTGACTTCAACTCTAAATATATACTACCCTATAGGTTTATTCGACAAATGATGTTTTCATTGCCACTTTTGTGGTTCTAATGACAAAATTCACTGTAGCACAGCAAAGGTTTTCCCTTTTGTTTGTCTTTTTAGCATTTATTTGTTTTGATGAGTGCATGCATGATGAATTTTCATCATTACTGAAATGGGGTGTGAGTTAAGGTTTTCTTTCCCCCCAACGTTCAGATATAAACAATATTACAAAGAGGGTTATTACAGCTTTTATAATTCCTAATGTATATAAACATTCATATGCAGTTTACTGTACATAAACGAAACAAAGGTAATGGCATTATGCCTCAAAGAAATTCTCTCACAAGAGCAGTTTAACAAATTAAATATGGATTCAAGTTAACATCCCCAACGGTAATTTGATCCATCATACTAATAGATTTGCCTCACTCAGCTGAGGGCCCTTGGGAGTGTTTGACTCTTGGGTTAAAAATGAGTCTAAAGTAAGATGCTAATTTCACTTTTGACACATTTTAACTTGTTTTCGAGAGTAGCACAAATTCTGCTCCGCGCCTGCAAGGAGACGGGTTAAACCCAATGTTTGTAAGTTTCCAGATAGGCACAAGCCAGCAGATCTGTGAGAGGGAGGCCTGCGCCTGTATGGGAGTGGTCACAGCCAACTTCAACCATGGCCAACCAAAGCGGCTCCTTTCATTTCCTTTCGATGCGGCACTCTAGTCGCGCACTAGAGTCTCGACTTGGAGGAAGTACCGTACATCTGCACTGTGAAGTGGACACTTGGAGACCGCCCCAACCGGACCTGATCATTCATGTGCCACCCAGTGGGATGATTTAAAATAATCACATCCACTTGCTCAATGTTGTACTTACCTTAGCATTTGCCAGAGATTTGTCAAGGTCTTAAGCTCACATTCTTGGATTTTTCTTCACCTGATTGAACTTTCCGTATTGTGCCCTTACAGTCATCTTTACAAGATGGCTACTTCTAGGGAGAATAGCAACAGTGCTGAAAGTCTGTGAACATGAAGGCTGTGTGTGATACTTTTGTGACTGTCAGGTTCATCAATTTGACATTTTTATAACGCAACACAAATGAAGAGGAAAGACACTCAGTTCTTTGTTACTAGCTCATGAGGTGAACGGAGCGATAGCACAATTTCTGCTTGCCGCTGTCCTCGTGAGGAGAACGCTTCTTTCTACGTTCCTTCTGCGTTCTAAACTTATTTCTCAGTTCCCTCTCTTTTTATTAACTTTCAGGACTCCCTGGTTACATGGGTGTTTCCAACCTAAGGGGCGGGGAATTTATGCAAGCCGTTGAAAACACTTGGCCTTGTTATCTGTATGAGTGTATGTGGGTGAGAAATTACTGTTTTCATGCAAGCTGTTGGAGATACGTGAACTTGGTTTTCTATGTGTTTGTGTGTGGGAGAGAGATTACGGTCTACATGTGTCAACTTCCTCCTTGCTTTTCCTTCTTGCTTCTTCTTTTCACACTTTCTTCTCAGATGGTTATAATAAATATGGATATGAAAGCAGAAGCAATTTCTTCATTGCAAGCAAATATAACATCATTCTTATATTTAGTTTACAATACAAATATATATAGTAAACAATAACTCAAACATATGTTCATTCAGCATAATCAGCAAATGTGTGATTAAAAATTATTCTTAGTGACCCATTCCAGCAACATGTAAGCTAACAATTATTAACCATAGTTATCTGGGAGCTCTTTTGTTTAGAACCTTGGAATTTGATCCGTATTTTTAATAGGGCCGGGCAGATTTTACCAGCATCTCCAATCTCAATAAGTCGATTGTACACTAAATTGGTTGACTCTTGACAATGAGTAGCTCTAGGAGAAGTCATCAGCCTACACTGAAAAAAATGGTGTATTGATTTTACTCAATTTTATTTTCATCAATTGGTTGCATGAAATAAAATCATCTGCATGCAGATATATATTTTTAAGTAGAATTTCCATCTACTTAAAAATGTATTTAAATCCAGGTGATTCTATTATGAAATAAAATTGAGTAAATTCAACACCATTTTTTGCAGTGTAGGGCAAGGGTGACACATTTTTGTGATGGGCTGAATTATAGTTTTGGTTTCTAGTGGGCCGTTATGACTGTGAAATCAATATAAATGTTATATGTCCGATTATTACAAATACAGTACACAAGTGCCCCGGCATTTTATTATTATATATAATATTAACAACAAATTGAATTTGAAATCAGAAGTCATGGTAAAATGATTGTTCAATTAATGTCAAGAATGCATTTGGTGGGGGAAAAGTACTTGTATTATCTGTTTAAAGTCAAGGAAAATGTAATTTCGGTATAGATGATCTACCAAAGAAAAAAGAACAAATACATTTTGCAAGAAACATCAAGTAAACACTTGACTTGCTTTATTGGGCCACATAAAATGATGAGGCGGGCCAAGTCTGGCCCCTGGGCCTTGAGTGTGGCCTCAGGGGTCACATAAATTTGCAACCTGCACCGTCCAGTAAAAACATGAAAACATTTAATCATTTATGTGGTATTTTTTTAAGCAGTTGTGACATAGCCGAAGATCACATCCAATGTTATTACCAGTTCATCCAACAATCAGGTAATTTCAAAGTCTTCACAAACATTTTCTTCTAGCTGAAGATAAGAGTGCATCAAACAAATACAGTAGTCTATTATCTATATAGTCTCTCATAATAGTCCATGCTATCGGGGCATTGCATCAGAACGATAGCCTAAACCCATAAAAAGCTACAAAAATGCGTGAAAACTGCAGTAGAGTACTGTGCACATTTAAGCACTTCAGACATCATTGCATGACCATGAAAGGCCAGCAGAGGGCAGCTCTGCCTTAACATTCCACTCCAGCCATGGTTATGGTAGTAAAGTACTGACCACACACGATTACTGTGTTATCTTAAAATATTTTCTAGATTATACAATGCCGAGGCGTGCCCAATTAAATACTATTATTATTATTATTATTATTATCAATAGTCTAATACCACGATGAGTGTGGTGCGTCTAACCATTGACGTTCTGTGTGAATAATTTAGATAGTGTACGTTGAATTCTCCATCTTTGAAACGCTCCATTCGTACTGAACAGAATACGCCTGGTGACGTCATCAACTGTGAACACGTGTGACATGGTTCGTGTGTTTTCATGTTGCGACGCGGCTTCCTGAATACCTGCGGATGTTGTGCGCGCACGTGAAGGGTGTCAATGTCACTGTGTCAAACTTTTTTTTTTTAAATGGTCCTGTATCCGTAGTTGTCTCAAAACCGTTTGCTAGTGTGAAAGCGACCCCCACGCGCACGCGCACACACGTACGTTGTCGGTATGGTTACGTAGTGGACTACAGTTTGTAAACTAAACAACTGCAAGGAATTCCCGGTAGGAGTTTAAAGGGGAACCGGACTCAGTCGGAATGAAATGTTGGACTAGTTTGTATTTATTTATTGTATAGCGTCGATTTACAGTTATCCTTCTGAATAACATGTAAACAAGATTTACTTTTTTAATATTTATACCATAAATGTTTTAAAATAACAGAATGCTGCAGCATATACTACATATTTCCGGGGTGGTAAATGTACTTACTTACAATATGTATTCAAATAGAAGAATGGATACTTGTGTACGAAAAAAAAAATACTCAAGTAGAAATACAATTGCGGATTCAACTCCTTGACTTAGGTACAAAAATGCACATTATCTTCTATCATTAAGTACAGTCACAAACATTTCAGGCCAGGATCAGGCAAGGAATGGAGAATTGTGAGCAACAGAATGTTTTTGTGCCAAGAAAGAACATCACTCATGCCATATTTGCACTGAGAATGCTGATTGAGAAGTACTTTGTATGTAGGTTGTAGGGTCTGTCGAAGGCCCTGCATTGTGTCTTGACAGGGTGCCAAGGGAGGAGGCTGTGGTAGGCCACTGATGAAATCCGGGACATGTTTGAGAACAGTAAGACAGTTGTGAGGTGTGCTGTTGGAGTGACAGAAGACTTTGTGGTGGAGATGGAACTGCTTCAATGATCACCTCTGAGACCCTTTTTGTTTGCTATGGAGATGGACGGACTGGCAGATGAGATCAGATGGGAGTCTTGGTGGTTTGAAGATGACGCTGTGAAGTGCCCAGTAAGATCTGCTGTTTAGACCAATGGGAAGTTTTAGAGGTGAGCTAACGTGAATGTAAATGTTTATAGGATGGTAGTGAGACCAGTCACTGTTGTATGGTTTGGAGATGCTAGCAATGACCCAGAAGGAGGTGGCAGAACTGAAGATGCCAAGATTCTCAAGCTGCCAACTAGGAGGCAAAGAGGACCTCCAAAGAGGATATCTGTGGATGTGATAATGGAAGACTTTCAGATATGGTTTCTGGAGTTAGCACAGAGGACGCAGAAGACTGAGAGAGACGGAAGAGGGTGATTTGCTGTAGTGAATGAAATGACACTGTATCCAGATGATTGAATATTCGAGTCGGTATTTAAGAGGTTAATGAGTACTGTATGATATATAATGTGGATAGACTTCTTCCTGCCATGTTTCCCTGTGATGTTTTGGCATAGGTTTTACGGACACGCTAGGCATACAGAAGACAAAGGCTTGAAGCCATTTCCAATCCCCTCCATCACACCGCAGTGCCGAGTCTTCCACCCTTCCATTCATCTGCGTGTCAGTCTGCAGCGCAACCTAGCACACATGGCTTCGGCTATTTTTATTGTGGTTGCAATTGGTAAACACAACAGCAATGCCGACCCAGGCTCGCTTTTCATTGGTTCCATAGTACGTCAATCACGGTACTTCCGCCCGTTTGGCCGCTTTTGATTGGACCCAGTGCTTCTTTTTTTTTTCTCTCTCCTTCGCGGCGGTGGGTCGGAGCCGCCGTAACCCCGGTCTGGCACGTTCCTTGCTATCCGAACGTTGTAAAATTGGGCCCAATCTTTTTCCAAAAACTCAAGCAACCTCATCACTTTACCGCATCTATCTGGACGTTTTTGCCTCAAACACTACTCTAAATACCCACCAGATACCTCATAAGATGGCGGTGGTAAGCGGTATGTCGGGGTCGGCAGTAGCCCGGCTGGAGGGCCGAGAATTCGAGTATTTGATGAAGAAAAGGTCGGTGACCATTGGCCGGAACTCCTCGCAGGGCTCCGTGGACGTCAGCATGGGACACTCCAGCTTCATTTCCAGGCGGCACCTCGAGATTTTCACGGCGAGCGAAGATGGTACCGGCACGGGGGAATTCTACCTCCGATGCCTTGGGAAAAATGGGGTTTTTGTGGATGGGGTGTTCCAGAGAAGAGGAGCTCCACCTCTGCAGCTTCCACGAATGTAAGATGATTGAATTAGCGCGCTTGAACCTACGACATGTCGTGCAGTACGGTGTCCTGTGTTGTTGTTTTGTTGTCCGGCAGCGGTGTTGCACGTGCTGTGTCAAGGAACGCTCAGGGTTTGTGTTGCGATAACGTCACGCCAAACCTCCATGCCAGAAATGCATGTGGAATAATGTTTGTACCTTTAGCCGATCAAATAACTTAAAGAGCCTTGTTGATTCCAAAATTCGAATGTTTTTTCAATTTGGTCTTATCCGGCGTGTATATTTTCACCATGCACCGACACACGGATACGTTACACCTAAAACAATTAGCACACTTGCGTCTTCATTTACGGTCATCTAATTTTGTATAAGGCACAATTTTACGTAATTGTGATTTATTTTAATTTAACTGGCTTGTTTGTTGTATGCCGAGTTGAAGAGAAGGGTCTCATGTTATTCACATGACCTCGAATTGAAGTGAAACCGTTAATAGGCCAAGATTCATCTGGAACTTTCCTTAAAGTGGGTCAATTTTGTATGGGTTACCACTCAAGCTACATGCTAGCCACACGAGCATGCTAGGAAGCTACATTCGCGTGTTGCCAAAACATTCACGTATGACAGTGTGTAAGCGGACAAAATGGCGATGCAGTTTTTGTTGTATTTCCGAAGCTAAACATTTTTACATGAAACGGTGGCTTAATGGGCTCGCCAGTGTTTAGTAGTTAAATCCTTATTGTAGCTAATTTGATCTGGCGGTCAAACTTTGCCTCATGTTTCCAGTCAGTGTGTTTCAACGCCCCAGTCTTGTCGCAGCCCAAAACATTAAGTAGCCTATGCAAACTCAAAACTTCAATTATATTGTGCTTTAATTACTATATTCCATGGGGCCCGGGAAGCATTAGACCCAGTCTAACTGGATTACAAATAAATCGTGAAGATATTACATAGTGATCTTCATTAATCTAGAACACAGGTGTTAAAGTCAAGGCCCGGGGGCCAGATCCGGACCGCAACCTAATTTTAAGTGTTCTGCAAAGTCAAATCATGTGCGTCTACTTTACGTTTCTTGCTAATTGTTTTCACTTTTAACAACACTGAGATATGAGATACTGCAATATGCACTACAATTACTTACCAGCTTCTAATTTAAAAAATAGCTATCCATCAATTTGTTGTGTATATGTGATCATATAATGCGATAATACATTTATATGGTTCACAGTCAACTGCCCTTCGAGGGACACAATAACTACGATGTGGACCCTGACAAAAAATGAGTTTGACACCCCTGATCTAGAAGTAGGAATATTGATTTCAATGGTTTGCATGTATTTTGACAAAACGCTTGTTTGTGTGTGTTTGTTTTCAGATGTTGCTTCCGATTCCCAAGCACAAGTATAAAAATCACATTCACTGCACTTTTAAGTGACAAAAAGGAGCAGAGGAACGTGCCCGAATCACCGGTCAAGTCCGTACAACCTCAAATTTCCCCACTTACCATCAACATTCCGGACAATATTGCCCACCTTATGAGCCCGCTGCCTTCACCCACAGGCACCATAAGGTCAGTCACAGTGGTGGTTTCATTGCTTGTGTAACTTGATTTGCTATAAGAAGAAAAACAAATTAACATTTGTACCATTTTCATAGTGCTGCAAACTCCTGCCCATCAAGTCCAAGGGGGGCAGGCCTGTCTAGCTATCGCAGCGGCCGGGTCCTGGCCTCAGACCTTATAGCGGATAACTCCCAGTCAGAAAATGACAAGGAGGCATCGGGTGAAGACAGCCCAAAGGTGAGTGGTATTGCGGTACTGAGAATTATATTTTGTACAATAAAGGCTGTAAAATTCTGAGAACCTTTAATGTGCTCAGAACGTCCTTGGTTAGTCATTGAAGTCTAAAAATTGCCCAACACTCTCTTCAGGGTAGACTTTGGAATACAGAACTCGATTGAACTTTTGTGTGTGTGAGCAATTGTTGTTTTTAGCTCTCTTTAGTTTTTCTCTCACATGTCTTTGTTCTCTGCAGGATGACTCCAAACCACCATATTCATACGCACAACTGATAGTCCAAGCCATTACCATGGCCCCAGATAAACAACTGACACTGAATGGAATATACACCCACATCACAAAGAATTACCCCTACTACAGAACAGCTGATAAAGGCTGGCAGGTCAGTGTTACTCTCACTTCATTGGCAATGTTTTGTTTCTTATTCATCTTATCACCAATCAAATTACTGCAGTGGTGACCACACTTTTTCCACCATGTGACCAACTTTGAACATGAGCTGCCTACTTCAAAACTGATTTTATTTATAAATCAAGTATTCTCCATGTTCACAATCCAAAACGGTAGTGTGCCTTGCGTTCTTGCATGAACCCATACAAGCAATGTTCCCTCTAAGCTGCGTGCGTGAGCAACTGCGTACCAATCTCTCCGTGCGCAGCGAATATATGCAGCCCATAGATTGGCAATTTCTCTTAATGCTATGTGATCTACCCACCATAACTTCACAATCGACCCGTAGGTCACAATTAATATGAAGTAATGCCATGCCAGTAATGGGGAATAGGAACTGAGCCAAATACATTTTGGGTGATACCATTGATTTATTTTTATGTTCAATTCTACCTCACATAAATATTATTAGGCATTGCGGGATAACTCCTGACTTTTTTTTTTTGACCACATCAACATTTATTAGTATATTGTTCAATTCCCGTTGCATAATTTTTGTTTTATTTTCATTTCAGAAAAAAAAAATGAAATTGCTGAACAACTATTTTGTCCCTGGGCCGGACCGGTCGGACCCTCCGGCCCAGCCGGATGCCCATTTTTGGGGCGGAGGGGTGGGGGGTGACAAATTTAAAAAAATGGCTGCACTAAGCATGGCCGGAAGTGGATTTTAGTCCGGCCCACTAATCGGCCCTCATGCGTTTGACGTGGTCGCGAGGCGGCCAAATTTAATCTCAGTCTACTCGGTGAAAGGCTTCTTTTTAGTCTTCTTTCTGCTCCCGCGTCGGCGCGAGCGACAACTGCCGCATTGATTCACGTGACCGACGCATTGTGCTGTTGGCGACAGGTCTCTAGTCATCTCGGTCCCTTTATGGTTGTGGCAGGCACGATATCCATTGTTGTCGCTGTCTTTTTGAAGCGACGCCCCCCGACTTGTTTCAAAACTTGTATCCATGAGTATATTCAAGCTGCGCGCAGCACTGACTCAAGGATGACGCTGGCACATCAAGGTGGACTTCATGCACTTCATCTGGCGTTTTCCCTACTTCCGGAAATATGCCGTAACAAACCTTCTGCGTATTGTGGTTTGCTTGTATGCTTTTATTTTGAAGGCCGTGAAGGAGGGGAAGTGTGCAAAATAAATAACTTGTTGACGCGACTTCTGTTGGACCTAAATAATTGTACAATATGACAAAACCAACCCCGGGGCTCGCAATGGAAGTAATCACACACAGTTCAGTAAGTAGTAAAGTACTAGTGGCGCATTTTGAAGCGGGTTTGAAGCGTGTGCACAGCGGGTTTGAATAGTAAATTAGCCAGCTAATGATCCTTATAAAGCCTCTGCCGTTCGCATCTCTCCTGCGGCGGCGTCAAATCATGGCCACTTTTTTGGGGGGGTGGGGGGGGGGTGTTCATTTTTATGAATAAGGGCGGGGGGTCGCAGCAGGAAGGGTACCCGGGTCAAGGGTGGAGGGTCGCGGCCGGACCGGCAAAAAAGGGTCAAGTGCCCAGCTCTGCTATTTTGCTTAGAGGCAACTGTCTCATGCTCATGTCATACAAAGCACTCACCTTGGCGGCAGCTTTCACAGCACGGTGACAAAAGTCCCAAGATCAGACGCAAATTTGTGCGTGAGTGTCATGTGGAAAGTGTTCACAGTCTTCAGGTGACAAGCTTTGGCTATGAACATACACACCAGCTATAGAGGGTTCTTTTGGAGCGCCCAGGATCTTTTTAGAGACAAACATATTAATAAATATTAATATCAAATATATTAATTTGCATGCTGCATGTGTGTGCAGAACTCCATCCGCCACAACCTATCCCTGAACCGGTACTTCATCAAAGTAGCACGTTCTCAAGAGGAGCCCGGGAAAGGATCGTTCTGGAGGATTGACCCTGCTTCTGAAGGCAAACTCATAGAACAAGCCTTCAGGAAACGTAGGCCTCGGGGCGTGCCTTGCTTCAGGACCCCTGTAGGGCCCCTCTCTTCCAGGTACATTCCCGATCTGAACATGCTAATCTAGCGGCACTTTGTTTGACCACGTTCATTGATAGAAAAGTGTTTTGATCTCCCCTTTTCCAGGAGCGCTCCTGCTTCTCCCAATCACACAGGGGCGCTGTCGGCTCACTCCAGCGGCGTGCAGACCCCAGATAGCCTCTCCAGGGAAGGGTCCCCGGTCCCCATGGAACCAGAGCCAACCCCGCCACCAGCCCCCACACCACCGGCAACCGTCCAGCCTCCTAAACTTGCTGTTATCCAAGAGGCTCGCTTTACACAGAACTCGACTGGTAAGACAAAAAAAAAAAACATGAACTCATGTGCTATTTATGACATTAGGTCATGGGTTCTCCAATTTTTAAACCAAGTACCACCTAAAAAATGTTTTAAAAAAAACGAGCCATGACATCACAGTTGCTTAGGGCTCAGATAACAAGCAGCCATGATTCACCTTCAGAAAACAGGTGAGCCGCGATTGATTATTTGACCCCTGGGCAAACCGATTCCGATCACATGGAATATCTGTATATTTTTCTGTTTAATTATGGTGACTGCTATTATGCAATATTATCTGGGGGGGAAAAAACAGCCATATTATTGCCGTAATTTTGACAAAGATCTCTATATATTTTCAAAAGATGAAGAAATACAAAACCGTTGCTGGCACAATAAAACAATTACTCAGTCACAAAGATAATTGAAAAACTTAAATTTACCAGCTTTTAGTTACACAGTTTTTAACAGATCAAAATAATCAGCAGTCTCTAAAGACTTAATTATGCAAAAAGTCAAAAAAATAACATGCCACCTAAACATTGTATGGTTCAGAATATAATCAAAGTAGAAAAAATAGTCACATGCAGGCATCACTTGAATAAACTATTCAATGAGTTCCTAAATTGAAACGACTCAGGAACTTTATTGTCTTGTGCATAGACAAACTATCTTGTGCATTTGTCAACGAAAAAAAAATCTCTTTCAATCTCCCTGTGGCAATAATGCCGCTTATACTGCGCTGTGTCCACCTTGACTTTATTCAATGCAATGAGCCTCGTAAACTCACCATAGTCTCTCAATTGCTTGTTCTTCAAATGTCGGATTAAGTTGGTTGTGTTGAAACTTTTGGCCATGCTCCCCGCGCGAGGTACATGGCAGATACAGTATTACAAGACACAAACTTCACACACTCAAGACTCCCTAACGCAGCCGCGCCTCCGCTGCGAGCAGAGGGGAGAGACGCAGAGCGCGGCTGCGTTAGGGAGTCTTTCTGGCGGCGCGTTTCAATTGGAGTCAATGTAGCTCGTGCGGGCACGTAGTTTACATAAAAGTTAAATACAACTGAACTGTGCTTACAAATGAATTGTATATGCCAAGTAAAAATGTACTAGATTAAGAAACAAACAGTGACTGTATATATATAGCTGCAAACCTCACTCTTATGTTTGATTGTATTTTATTTGTTTTTAAATGGGTAATTCCTTCACTTATATTGAGCCTTTGTGTCAGTAGTGGTACTTATACCCCATACTGCAATTGATAAACATGCACAATCTAAGGAGATATAGTGCAAAAGCTTTTACAAAAACGAATGTCTCTGGCAGTATCAATCAGAACGGGGCATTGACATGTCTACGTGCAGGTTTCTAATATTGGATTGTGCTTGCTGAGTAAACAGTAAAAATAGCACTACTATAAAGTCCAAGTGCTAGTTGAGACTGAAAAAATGGCGCCGCTGCTGTATGCCCCGAGTGATTCCTTTCAATGGATTCCACACAAACCATCTTTTAATTAGCTATGATGCCCATCAAGTGTATAAACACAAAACCCAAAGTGTGTATCGATGACATCGCTCCCCAACCGTGTACGCCAACAGGTTCTCCACTCACGAACCAGCCCGTACTGATTGCCGTGCAGCGCCAGATGCCTCAGACGACCATGAAGCCTGTGACCTACGCCGTGGCCACGCCGGCCATCGTGACGACGACGGTCAGCCCCGCGCCCGTCATGCAAACGGTGCACGTCGTGCACCAGATCCCCACCGTCACCATGACGACCGTCGGCGCGCAGCCCGCTGCTACGCTGAAGCCGGACTCTCAGGAGAATGGAGGGGGGGAGCACCAAGAGATCAAAGGTGTGCCTGCTCGTAGTGTAGCCTGTCCCTTTTGTGTGTCAGGTGCCTGATGATAATGATGTCATCGTTTATTTATTTATTTATTTATTTTTGAATAGTGAAAGTGGAGCCGCTCCCATCCATCACAACCTCGTCTATAGGCGGAGTCGGTCGCATCATCCAGAGCTCTCAAGCAGCTCCCCTGACGACAGTAACCATCATGCAACAGGCTCCCCTGGGTCAGCACCAGCTTCCCATAAAGGCCATCACACAAAATGGCACTCACCTGGTCCCCATCAGTTCTGCTGGCACAGGTGTGACCCTCCCACATGTTCAGCCACCTGTGCTTTGGTTTCAAAACATAAGTGCTTTACATATACAGTTGAGTTGAGCCCGTCCTGCTGCTGCTGCATTCAATGTAGAGATAAAAGGGAAAGGTTCACATCACTAATCACCAAAATAATCACAATTACTCATATTTAAATATTACAATAAGAATGTCAAAATATATTCACAACTGCGTGAAACGGAAAATCAGTGGCTTTAAGGACTTTTTAAAAAATGTTAAACGGTTACTACCAAATTGAATTTTTGCACATATAAAGCCTTACAAAATTGAGTTAAAATGACAATAGTGCTCGGACTATTGTTGAAACAAGTAATATTTATAATTAGAGGCTTTGTTATTAAGCCAGTGCTTCTCAATTATTTTTTGTTACGCGCCCCAAGGAAGATGAAAATATTTCACTCCCCCCTCCCAACTCTCCGACGCAGCTGTAAATGGTATCATTTTTCTATATTCTTATTTGCTTATACAGGCAGTCCTCGAATTACGACGTACGTTTCGACTTTACCACTCCTGTGCCTCTTCCTCTATTCTTTTGTCCCCAGCACCATTGTGACTGTTTACATGCAGTCAATATTCGGTTTTAGGTCAAAATTACGATTTGTGAAACATTCTGAATATCCCGTTTACCAGAGCTGGGCATTTGACCCTTTTTTGTCGGTCCGGCCGCGACCCTCCACCCTGGACCTGGGTACCCTTCCACCCTTATTCATAAAAATTGCTCATTATTATTAGATGACTAGACTATGCATTTAATTATTGCCAAACTAGTTTGCTTTGCAGCAAGCAACGAGCTGCATCCTCTCTCTCCTCCTCTCTGTGGGGAACTGTATGTCATCGCAACATGTGACCGATCAGAGCAGCAACAATTCCTGATGGGTGCGTGGCATGTGTCACTCGCGCCGACGCGGGAGTAGAAAGAAGCCTAAAAAGAAGCCTTTCACCGAGTAGGCTGATATGAAATGTGGCCGCCTCGCAACCACGTCAAACGCATGTTTGGCCGATTAGTGGGCCGGACTAAAATCCACTTCCGGTCATGCTTAGTCCAGCCATTTTTTAAAAATTTGTCAGCCCCCACCCCCCGCCCCAAAAAAGGGGCATCCGGCTTGGCCGGAGGGTCCGACCTGATTGATTTACATGATTGATCAGACAGAGATGCTCCGGCATGAGAATAACCCACTGTGTCTCAAACGGACGTCATTTCCGCTTGTTACTTTCAACTGTCAATAAAACACTTGATATTCATGTCACTCACCACATGAATGAAGCAGCCGGTTTCCTCCTCGCTCCAAAAGTGCGCTTTTGTGCTGCGTCTCTGAACTTGTTTACCTCTGCTTGTGTATTTGCGATGGGTTTTGCGCCAAACAACGCACTTCTGCATATAAGCACTTCCTGTATTACAAAGACCAGCATTTCTTGCTTGAGTGTCTCAATCGTGTCTGTGCGCGCCGGCAGTATCTTTGCCTTTTTTCGCCCTCCTCTCCTTCTCCATCCACCTCTCAGCAGTAATGCTAAGTACGGCATCTTATATTTTTTTTAATGTATTTTCGTTTTTTATACCAAACATTTTGATGTAAATTTCGACTTCAACGGTGAAATCCAACATACGCCAAAATTCAGGTTACATCGCCAGTGTAGGAATGGAACTCGTTCGTAAATTGAGGACTGCCTGTATGTCCTTATTAACATTTAAAGAAAACAAAATAAAAATCTTGTGAATAATTGTATTAAGTGTTTTTAGTCCCTGCGCACACTCTGAGAGTGCCACTGCCACCTACTGTTGTGGATATGCAATTACACTTTATTCTATTACAGGGGGAAAAAAATCATCATATTAATCAGATAAAAATATTTTAGTGTTTTACCATTTAAACACAAATATAACATTGCAAATATTTAATTCTACAGTGCTGTAATTATTGGAATTGTGACGTCACTTAGACACAAGGTCAACGTTCTCGTTGCATATGTCATATTTTGCATAGAGTTCAACTTTGTTCATATCTCACTCGCGATCTTCATCTCTTCATTTCGCTTTTCCTGACTGTCCTCTCGCTGAAAACCAGCCTCTGCAGTTCTCGGGCTCTCTCTCTCTTTTATCACTCTCACCTTGCTTCTCTTCAGCTCTCTCAACACCATCATCTGGCTGTGTCTCAATTTCTGCCTCATTGTTATTCGTCTTTATGGTGGACAAGTAGGACGTAATTTGCGGTTTCTCTTCATTTGGAATTATTAAACAGAAAGCAGTAGTGTGGAATACACATTTCAGTGTTACAGCATTTCAATAACAAAACAAACGGCACACAGTTAAAAATGCAGATGTCATTTGTTTCTTGTATAAGTTTTAGCCAAGCAAGTGGCTGGAGGACCCCACCTCTGGTATTAACGATACTTGCTTGTCAAACTGTAATCTAAACCCTTTGAAATCTTGGCACCATTTATCATGCCTACTTGTTGTTATTTGTTTCCCTTCCAAGCAGCTGTTGCAAACCCTCTCCACCTTCTGGCCGCCCACGCATCGGCCTCCGCGTCCCTGCCCACCAAGAGGCAGAACGGTGAGCTTCAGGAGGCGCCCGCGTCCAAAAGAGCCAAGACGCAGGATGGCGACGAGGGGGAGGTGATGGCCGCGAACGGCAATAACAACAACGGCTCAGTCGCCGCTGATGGCGCCGGAGAAGCGGAGGTTAGTGAAACGGTGGGCAACCAGTAGCCCCTCCCCCCCCCCCCTCCCCTCTCCATATGCATCCTGAGCCCTGCCGTCGCCCGCATTGAGCCTCACGCCGTCCACACTCTGACCTCGTCACATTTACCGCTCATCACCTACGGCAAGGTGCCAAAAAGAGAAGCGATTACTAAAAGTGAATGTTCCAATCTCGTCCTTCCCCTTCCACATGGAATGAAAAATCCCAGCATTGTCGGCCTCTGAGCGGGAACCCCCTCTTGAAGCACAGGGAACCAGACTCCCAAATTCCAGCGGACTTTTGGGGACTGAAACATGCCAACAGCCTCACCACCAGGTTGCATTCTCAGCACTAAAAGTGTGTGGCGCAATCCAACATGAAGCCAAGCCAATATCAGCCACCAAGGGAAGCGCGTGTACGTGTGGACATTCCCATCTTCGGCAGCTAGCCTCCCTTGACCCAGTTGTGAGTAGATCGATATGCAGTATTCCATTGTGCAAATGTGTCTTTGGATCTCTTCATTTCTCCAAGGACCAGTGATGAATTAAGATAGAAAAAACTATAAGTGGGGTCTTGATGAACATTTAAACCATCACCTGATATTTTGAATTTTTTTGTTTTGTTTATGTATGTGAACTTTGTTCAGTGAAATGAATGTAGTCTTTTTTTTTTTCCTTTTCCTTTTTTTTTTTTTTAAACACTATCTAATATAGAGTGGATTCCCTACTGCTCATTCTTGCAAATGACATTTTGTTTTTCTACCACTGTACATGGACAAACGTTTATTCATATTTTACAAATGTCCAATGAGATGATTAAAAAAAAAGTATATTCCCATGCGTATTTGACCATATGCTTCATTGAGCTTGCATGTTAACAGATCTAGAGATATAATGTACTGATTATCTGAATATGGAACTGAAGAACGTTTAGACTGAATCTATGCTTCTTGATTCTGCTCAGTGCTGCACTTAGCCCTCTTTTTAGTTTTTTTTTTTTTTTTCTATTCAATTTTTTATCAATTGCGCTCAGTTACCCAACCCCCCCAGTGTTTACCTTTTTGTGTTAAGGTTGTGGCAGTCTCTTTATCGATGCTATTCTTCTGTTAACGAAACGTGTCGAATCATATTGTATTCTGTTACACAAGGAAAGACAAGTGATAGGTGTTTGTTCTGCTTCAGTGGGTAAATGCTTTTTTTATATATATATAAATATATATATATATATATATATATATATATATGACTTTATTTAAAACATCGCCTCTTAGTTTGTATTTCTTTGAGTAAAAATCTCTGCTTGGCTATTCTGCATTCACAATATCTGACTTTTTTTTTTTCTTGATACGTCTAAGCTCAAACTGGCAGGATGCATTTGAGTTGAATGGTAAGAGACGTTCCATGTGGTTTGATTAGGATTTTCCATGAAGCCCGTGTACGTCATCTACCTCCTCAGCCTTTATAAACCTGCTTACCTGTAATTACAGTTTTGGATCCAACTGCATATGTTCACATACACCATTCTCCCCCACTTGTTTTTTTTTTTTTTAATTTAATAGTTTAATCCTATTCATATTTTTACCCTTGAGCAGTCACCTTACTATGGTGGACTCATTTTGACTGTTACTGTAAAAATGGAAAACTGTTGACTTCCATTCAAAAAAAAAAAAAACTGTGAAAGTGCAGTAAACACTGTCAAGTCAACATGTATAATTTTTCATTATGCATTTTTTTCTTCAACTAATTGATGCATCTGTCCATGAGAAACTTAAAAATTAAACCAAATTTAGGTGTCATGACTTCATCTTCTCCAAATTCAAAGTGAACATCTACACTAAGGATCCCTTGTGAAACAATTATCGTAATTTGAAGGTAAGCAGAGAAAACTTATCAGGCATTCCTCATGCTGAATTTCATGAACCATCATGCTCCTCCATCTCCACTTCAACACGGTTGGATATCACAAGAAGGTAAATATTTGTCAGTGTGATACACCAAACTAGCTCTTCCACAGAACTTAAAATAACTGACACGGATTCTGACAGTGATCCAAACTGATGGATATGAAACTGAGTATGAATAATGCGAACAACTGCAGAACAAGGTTTGTTTATTTGAAGTAAACATTACTATTCAAATCATTTGCTTTGGCAGTCATTTTGAAAGTTCAAGGTCAAAGTTATCATTTTGCCTTTGAAAATTGCTTACTTAAATTGGCAATACAGGAAAACATACCGTACAATTAGACGATTTCCCAAATTGGACAATGTTCAACGTTTATTTGACTTTTCACAATAGGTTGACCACTTCATAATATTTGGTCATAGCGCTGTCATTTGAGGTTGGATGCATATCAAAGTTCTGCATACATGTTTGGATTCCTTGTGACAATACAAATAATTTGATATTCATATTGACCTATATGACCTTTGATGCCCGTAGTTTCAAGCTACAGATGGAAGCAAAGTCTCGGGCTTAGTTCTGCTGGATCTGAGCACTGTCTTCCATATAGTTGACCATGTAATCTTATTACTGAGGTTTGAACACTGGATGGGGCTCTCTGGTACAGCGCTAAACTGGTTTGAGTCCTATCTCAAGGACAGGATGTACTTTTATGAATTTGGTACATGGCTGTCACCTGTGGGGTTCCCCAGGTGTCGGTCCTCTGAACCTTGTTGTTTAATCTGTACATGCTTTCATTAAGACAGCTAATATGAAGCTACCCCAACTATGGAAATGTCACTCATATTTACATGTTACTGATGGTAGATGAAATTGGATTCATTCTGTCACTACATCAAACAGATCAGTGTGTAGATGTGAAATTTCTCCATCTAATTCCATTCTGAGGCAAAGTTGGTCTCCAGCAGGTTAGACTACTTGTCTGCTGTCTGCTCGTTGGGCTGTCTAAATAGGATATAAGACAACTGCAGTACATCCCGAATGCTGCTGCTCAAGTCTTGACTAGAACCTGGAAATACAAACATATGTGCTCAGGTGTGGTCAGGCCTGGTCCCGGTGCCAAAGACCCCCCACCCGAAGGAGCTCAACAGCTTCAGACCGGTGGCGCTGACGTCTCACCTGATGAAGACCCTGGAGAGACTGGTCCTTGTCCACCTGCGCCCCCTGGTGAGCTCCTCAATGGACCCACTCCAGTTCGCATACCAGCCTGGCATCAGTGTGGATGATGCCATCATCTACCTCCTCCACACTTCACTCTCCCACCTGGAGAAGGCGGGGAGCACTGTGAGGATCATGTTCTTTGATTTCTCCAGTGCTTTCAACACCATCCAGCCCACCCTACTGGGAGACAAGCTGGAGCGGGCGGGGGTGGCGCACCACCTCACCACATGGATCCAGGACTACCTCACAAACCGGCCACAGTATGTGAGGACACAGGACTGTGTGTCTGACGTGCTCCTCTGCAGCACGGGGGCCCCACAGGGAACTGTCTTGGCTCCCTTCCTGTTCACCCTCTACACCTCGGACTTCAACTACAACACCCCTACCTGTCACCTGCAGAAGTTCTCTGACGACTCTGCGATTGTCGGCCTCATCACAGGCGGAGATGATCGGGAGTACAGAGAACTTACTCAGGGTTTTGTGGATTGGTGCCAGCAGAACCGCCTCCTGATCAATGCGGGGAAATCCAAAGAAATGGTGGTGGATTTCGGTAGGCGCCAGCACTCTTCACCTGCACCAGTGAATATCCGGGGAACAGATGTTGAGAGAGTCTCAACTTACAAGTACCTGGGTGTTCATCTGAACAATAAACTGGACTGGTGCGACAACACAGACGCCCTCTATAGGAAGAGTCAGAGCAGACTCTTCCTACTCAGGAGACTGAGGTCTTTTGGGGTTCAGGGGACACTCCTCAGGAACTTTTATGACTCGGTGGTTGCATCGGTCATCTTCCAGGGAGCGGTCACCTGGGCAGGCGGCGTCTCGGCCCGGGACAAGAAGCGGCTGGACAAACTGGTCAAGAGGGCCCGGCTCTGTCCTGGGCTGCTCCCTGGCCTCTGTGGACTCGGTGGGGGACAGGAGGATGTTGGCCAAGCTGTCATCAATGCTGGGCAACCCGGACCACCCCCTCCAGGGCACCCTAACAGCACTCCACAGCACCTTCAGTGACAGACTGTTACACCCTCGCTGTGCAAAGGAGAGATTCCGCCGTTCCTTCTTGCCTGCTGCTGTCAGACTCTTTAACAAGAACATTGTGTAGTCTCTACAAACTGACGGTCATTAGTGCAATTGTGCAGTCCTGCACCTGAGCTCGTATCGTGCAATACCCAATATTCCCCACTACTGTAATACCGTGCAATACTCAACATTCCCCACTACTGTTAGTCTAGTTTTATTTTTATCCAATGCTGTTCCTTACATTTCACTACAGCACTGCAGCACTGTCACTTAGAGTATTTTTTCCTCTGTACTATGTACAGGCCGAAATGAGTGTTCCTCATATTTTTTATGTAGATGTAGGTTGGTGTGTATACACATGTGTATATACACATGTTACTGCGTATATCTACATAGGTTTGATTCTAAATGTTTGCCGTCAATGTTATACATTAATGGCCACATTATGCCGCCGCCCCTGTGTGACCTATATCTTTGCTACTGTAACAATGAAAATTTCCCCACTGTGGGATCAATAAAGGCATTCTTATTCTTCTTATTCTTATTGGTCATTGGATATTATGTTTGGAAGCAGATGTGAAAAATGGGGAACAAAAGGACTCATTTGATTTTCATTTTATAATACAAATACAGCTTAATTTTCTATTTTGTTGTCTGGAACGAGTAAGGGAAAGTCTAAAACAGAAGTCCAATACAGCACGTGACACAAATCGAAATACGGTTCGTATATCTTTAGATTCCCAGAAGTTGTCACCGAAAGCATTTCTCCTAGTGACCAGGAGATGGCGACAGCGAAGCGCCTAAAGACGACATCGTGAACTTTTTTGTAACCTGGAATAAATAGTTGGTATCCTCTACCATATCCCACAATCCCATGCGGCGGGGCGTGCTTCAAATGCAGCTACTGAATGTAAACATTTTGATAGTTTACGCGACTACAAGTTTTAAGTGACTTTTAACAATTTGTAGCGATGGAGAAGTAAACTTAAACTTTAGACAGGCAGGCGAGTGTGCGGGAAATTGCGTGTGATTGGAGATTTGGATCCTTAGAAACGTCAACAGGAAAACTGGATTACTGACCAGAGGTATTATATCGACCTTGTCAAATATGTATGTACAATACACAAGTTTGTGTACAATAGTCAAAGGGTAGTAGTCATCTGAATTCAGGCAAATTAACGTGTTCTCATCGATCTCCTACATTCAAGATTATCTCAGGGCAGGGCATTTTTCAACCACTTCTACAAGTAAGACGCTAACGTTCTTACGTAATTCAGGTTGTTTAATTGTCACTCCAAGCTGTTGTTCCACGCAACATTGGCGTGTAAAACAAGTGATGACACAACGCACGTCCGCTAGCTAAATGCTATACATACAGGAAAAGGCAGATATGCTGACCAAAATTAGCACCGATGTTACGGTAAATAAACCTTTAAACAACCAGCACGCAGGGAGTAGTCCAGGGTGTTGTATTGCTATCTTCTTCTGTTTATTATGATTATTACATCGTTACTATTAACGAGGACACGGGAAACAACAGTACATCTGCGTTTAAATGTGAAGCTATATTCAGAATGCTGAACGACTGCGCTGTGCGTGCATTGTAACCATGGCAACAGCTAGCGGTGAACTAGAAGTGGAAAGATTTTTTTCCGTCGATCGCTTTCCATTTGGGTGGGCGTCAAAACCCTGGTTTGTAATGATTTTCCGAAGGCGAACGAAACCTTTTCGTCACTAACAGAAGCAGATTCGGCCTGGCAGGAGTTTAAGACTTGTTTTGTCAATATCAAAAGGATCGCAACAATTTTGGAGATTTTATGGACATTGCAATTTTCTTCTCCAGATGCGCACTTAAGGAGGAAAACGCTTAATGTCCATACAATAGTGAGGCGATTTGTTTTGATATTTTAAGCGATTTATGTGAGCCCAGGTTGAGATGTGCATGTGAATTTTGGTGGCGATTGGTCGTTAGTTTCTTCTCGTTAATCTTTTTTTTCACGCACAAACTGGTAAAGTTGGTTTGGATGTGGTGGTGTTTGGGTGTAGGGGTGGGTTCGATGAGGGTAGTATATCGGGAGTATTTTCCTGATGACACGTGATACTTTGGGGGGCCTGGGAAAGTCTTCCCAATTTTCTCCCCAATAGTATTAATAGTTATTATTAAATTTGATTTCATCATGTTTCGTTGTGTGTTGCAGGTCAAGGCTACAGACCTGTCGGACCAGTAACGACCCACCCACTCCGCCCATCCGACGAGACGATCCGACAAGACGAGAGACGCTTCTCAATCTCCCAATAGAGTTGCCTTTCTCGACAAAGCAAGAATTTTGAAACTAAAACACGAACTGTTTGTGACTGAAGCAGACAAGAAGACACTTGTGTGTTTAATTCAAGCACTTTATTTACGACCACCAATAAAGCAAAGTAACAAATTACACTGTCTCTTTGTCATGTTCGTCTTCAATTTCAAACCAAGTTGACTCTCTCCCGATGGATGACATCATGAAGTTAGTGGTAGTAAACACTGGTGGGGTGGGGGTTATTTGTTTGAGTGTCATCACACAGTCCACGTGGAATGTTAGCGGTGTAAGTGACCACTGCACGAGGGATGCCAACCCTCGCCCCAATTACATTTCCTTTTTTCATGTAACTGAGGATAAGCGGCTCGGGTAATGTCCGGATAGATGAATGTCTGGAAGACATCAGGAAACACTTTTCAACTGTTGACCACAATTCAATAAATACACAACAAAATTCCGAATTTTCTCCGTCAAGATGGCCGAGTGGTATAAGATGTAGCTTGGTGTTCCAGAGACTCGGGTTCGATCCTCACTCTTTGCGTCATTTACAAATTAATGGGAGGACAAAGCAAGAATCGAACCCGGTTCACCCGTAGACCAAACTATGTCACTAACCATTCGACCATGTCAGATCTTCTAGTGTTGTTCGAAATGTTATAGATATGTGCAGTAATACATTTGCGTTGTCGCCCTACTCGTATTTAGTATAGTAGTAGGGTCACATATGTTAACTCAGACAAAGTGGTAGTCGAGTGGTAAGGTTCCCCGTTCCTCCACAGACAACCCGGGTTCGAATCCCGGTAAGCATATATGGCAATGCATCTATTATTTCACTACCGCAATGTCACCATAACACAGCTTCTTTTCCAAAATCTACCTCTGAGCTTTCTGTGTTAAATAGAAGTTTTATTTTTTTTTTCCCCCTATGGAAGTGACGTCATCACCGGAAACCTATTTAAGTCGGGGGAAGAAGACAATCACTCTTTCTCAGCACGCTGACGGCAAGGTGAGTACTCAATCTTTAATGGCCTCTTAAAACTCACTCTTTTGCTCACGTTGAACTAAAGAAGCACTTTTGGCGTGCTCACGCCTTGCTAACATGGCAACCTAAAGCGGCAGCATTGGTAATTAACGCTTCTAATTTAAATTGCACGTTTTCGGAACGTACATACTCATAAATGGATGAACGCAGTAATTTAAATATTTATTCATGGTTAAGTTTGATGTTTAGTCAACAGAAATGCAGCTACTTTGTGTGACGATGACTAACAAAGCTTTTGCTCAAACCTTTTCCAGCATCTGGACGAAAGTGCCGTTTTGCCGAGGGTAAGTAGACAAAACTTCACCAGTCAACCAAATAAATCGTGTATATTATCATGCATGCGTGTTGTCTCATTTCTGTCCACAGGCTTGCATCTAAAACAGAACTGCCAGGTCGACTGCAAAATGGCACAATTTCTGTGTTTTTATATAAAATATCACTATTAAACAGACTAAATCAAGTATCTGGGTGTGTGTGTTTTATTTTCTGTCTACAGGCATCTTAGGCCCAAATGACCCTTAAAATGGCTGACTTGCTGTCTTTTTGGGATATGGCGTCATGCGACGTTTGAGTCTACCAAATGTCAGATTGCTAAACCACTAGCTTGTCAGGCTGAGTATTTTCAAGTGAAATGCTTACGTTGCCTTGTCTTTCAGGCCACCATTCTGTTGAAGAGGCATCCAGCTCTGCTCTCCTCACTGGTAAAACGCACGCTTTCATGACTAATTTCAGCATGTGCTGACCAGGGGACCTCATGTGATCTTGTCAATCAGCAAAGGTATGTCAAATCCAGGTCCAGTTAATAAATCCCAGGCACAGTTTAACTTGCGCCACAGGTGCTTCCACTCAAACAGCTTCTGCGTAGCTCGTTTACCGGTTGAGTGGAAGCACCTGCGGCTACAGCCAAACTGTGGCGGCAGGGGTTTTACTTTCTGGACCTGAATTTAACACCCGAGTCAGGTGGGAACATGGACTCAATGGCAACACTTGGGTCATTGTCAACTTAAATGTTTGCTGCAGTCTCACTCCAGGAAGAAGCGCCAGCCAAGATTCTGGATGAAACCCAAGGAGGCTCAGGAGACCCGATGTGACTTTCCAGCAGTGTCCCATTTGAACTTCAGCTTTTTGTTTTTCCTCCCCCTCTTTTTCTGCAGTCATGCCAGAGCTTCATTGAGGGCTGTGGATCAAAATGGTGGTGTATAAAGTGAGCATTTTTTTTTTCTCTGCAGTTTTGCTAATGTTGCAGTCAGGACACTCATCAGGTCTCTCCAATCCTGTTCCTTGAGACCGCTTTCATGAATATTTTGTCTCCCTGCTGCAATACAGCTGGTTAATATGATCAAGCTCCTAAAGAGCTTGCTGATTTGAATCGGGTGTGTTGCAGATGGGCGCAATGGAAAACAGGCATGACGGTGACCCACAAGGAACAGGATTGAAGACCCTGGTCAACAAGTGACTTTTGTTCTGCTCTTGTCTACCAGGTGGCGCTGAAGAACCGGCATGGATCAACTTGTCAAGTCGCGCTCCTCTTGGTCAAGGTTGGGACCTGTTGCAAAAGACAAACTTGATGAATCAAAGTACTTGACTAATTTTTGTTGTTCTAGGTGGCGCGTTGATCAACTTGCTGACCGGTTAAACAGGCTACAAAAACTTGGCATGTTGAAAGGGCACTCGCCTGCACGTCAGCTTCCAGTAAGAGTGCCATCAGGGGGACTCTTCCACCTGCTGGGCAAAGAAATTCTCCATAAATGTGGAGGGTCTTCAAAGTTGCTAACATTTTCAATACTAAGACATGCAAATAAACTTACTTAAAAATAGCAGTTTGTCTGGTCCATCATTTGTGGTATTTGCAGGTTTGTCCATCCAGGAGAAGTCTCTGCACCAGTCCAGAGTTTCCGGAGCTCGACCAGATGCTGCAGTGGAAGGTTCCAGTCTACAGCCAATCAAAACATTTTATAGTCAACTAAAAATGAGTTGCCATTGAAGGCGAAACACTACATTCATGGTATCTTGCTGATGCCTTAAGCTTTTGAGTTAACTTTGAACTCCCCTTTTGTCTTTAGGTCCCCATGCTGACCAGCTGACGACTCCACCGTGCAGCGATGAGGAGACTGTCTTTACATGTCATCCAACTTGTCGCCATGGTGTTCCAGATGACTGCCTCAATAAGGAGCTCCTGCAGAAATGTAACAGTAAAACATAACCGCCTTTCAGGTTAGTAATAGAATTGTCTACTCACATGTTTGTTGTCCAGCAGATGGCGCTACTGGAGTGCAACATGACTCCAAGTGCGTCTGCCTGAGGGTGAGTCCTCTGCTGGTAAGAAAAGCAACATTTAATTTCAGCTAGCATGTTCCAGTTGTCTCGACAAAGTTGAATGATTTGTTCTTGTGTCCAGTGCGGTCGATCAAGTACCTGCTCACAGCCCGAGACCAGCAACACTTTAGCCTTTCTTGTTGCTTGCTCATCCACGAGGCGCTGAAGCCAAACTTGGAGGCAGCCTGAGAAGAAATGGGAGACATTTACACTTGGACGGTATGCTCTTTAAATTCTTCATTGCACAATCCTCAATGCAACTTTTCTGACTTTTCATTTTTCTTCTCCTTTCTAGGCAGCAAGGAACAAGATCATCCATCATAACGCACCTGAAGACTTGCGTCTTGATCGCTGGTAGGTTTGAAGCCCCAAACATCTTCTGCACAAGATGTTGACTTGACTTTTGACTCACAAATGTTTTTTTTGTTTTTGTCTTAGGTCCACACGCTTGTCCAAGTTCTTCTCGCTGGCTGACCACTAAGCAACGAGCAGACTGTCATCCGACTTGCAACTTTGTCTTCTCGCTGGCCGACCACTTGAGGACTTTGCAACGAGCCGACTGTCATCCAACTTGCAACTTTGTCTTCTCGCTTGCCGACTTTGCAACGAGCAGACTGTCATCCAACTTGTAACTTGTTTGTTTGCGATTGTCAACTCTGCAAAAGAAATAAAGCTTGATTACAAATAACACTTAAACTCTCAACTTGATTCTTACACACATCACAAAAAAACTTCAATCTTCAAAGTTAAAAGAAAAAAAAAAAATCAAAAATATTTTTTCAAATTTTTTTTCCCCCAATTTTTTTTCCAAAAATTCATTTTTTTAAATTTTTTTTTAGAAAGTGGGTGGGGCAAGGCTGGAATAAGGCTTTCTGATTTGCTGATGGGTCTGGAAGTGGGTGGAGCAATGCAGATAAAAGGCTGCGATTGGTCGAAAGGTGGGCGGGATTATGCAAATTAGGAGCACTGTGATTGGTGGGCCCCAAAGTGGGCGTGGCTATGCAAATTTGGGGTGCCCTGATTGGTCGGATTGTCAGAAGTGGGCGTGGTTATGCAAATTAATGCATTCTGATTGGCTATGCAAATCCGAGCCACGCTGTGATTGGTGGATTGAAATTTGGGCGGGGTTCGGGGCGGTCCTAGCAGCAGATAGTCTTTTTTGAAGGCATTTTTGAGTCTTCAGATCAAAGTTGCACTTCAGTCACTACATGAGACAGGACTTTTACTATTCCCCTCAATCTCACATGACCCAAAGCTCGATGAATTTAAAGATTGCTCCAGTTTTGAGTCATGAGGAGGCAAACAGGAGTAGTAATGTGACACTTGTGTCCACAGTAGTAGTCACTGACGTGCAACTCTCACCTCAAGACTTCAAGCAGCCTTTGGAATAGTTTTCCACTGCAGCAACCGACACCCATGATGGCTTCAAATGAGGGCAGATTTACCAATAAAACACAAAGACTCCAATTCAAGTTGAACAATTTATTGGACACAGAAGCTAACATGACAATTTGAAAGCATTTCACCAGTCAATGTTTGTGTGAGCTAACTCAAGTTGCACACACAGACATTGACGATGGAAGCAGCTCAAGTGTTGCCTGCTTGACGAGCTCATGTGTGATGTCACTTACTTGAAATGACGCGCACACACTTTGGCGATGCCACCAAAGGGGGACGTGAGCACACTGGGACAAAAACTAAGTGTACAGCGCAACACCATCATCACACACTGCTGGACATGTTTTGAAATGACACTGATCTGAACCAAGTTAGTCAAAAATAGATGTACTTTTTTTTTTTTAAATATGACATTATTTTTTAACTAATTTGGCCCACATCATTGTCATTCAAAAACATGTCCAGAAGAGTCTGACGATGGTGTCGCGCAGTGCATGAAGTTGAAGTTGAGTGCACTCATGCCCACCTTGTGGTGCGATGTCACATCACATATCAGCTCGTCAAACACACACCACTGCTCAATACTCACACGGGTCCAAATGCATCTTGGCTTTCCCTTCCGCATGTCCCACAAGTCCGTCGGCTGCACCTTTGAGCACGAAGCCTCCTCCATCCATCTGGTCAGGCAGAAAATAAAAGCAGTAAGTTACACTCTACTGCACATAAAAGTTCATTTTTTTTAAATTGTCTATTTTAAGATTCAAGTCGTATTATTAGTAAAATAGGGTGGTATAGTTTCACTTTTAACAATTGCACATGTGCCCTCACACGTCACGCATCTTTGTGAGCAATCAGCTGGTGGCTTTCTCGCCACACCTGACTTCCAATGAGCATCTCACGCTCCTTTCAATCAACTGGTCAAGCAGGACCTCAAAGTCCTCCAAGTGAAAATACTCCGCCCATGTGCTAAGATAGAGTAGTTTAATATTGTTCAAACATACACAAAAATTAAAACTACTCCAACGGGCAGCAATCTGACCCCCTTGTAAATTTACAACACTATAGTATCTGATAAGTATTACTTTACATTTCCAAAATACATAACTTTTATCAAAAGTATATCACTTTTTAAGTTGACGATGTAAGATTACACAGTTTTGTTTGTTCTTTTTGCCTGTCGCCCAAATAATCCTTTGTATTAGAATGTGAAATTATTAATTGGGGAAATAGCAGATTAAATTGTCCATCATGAATACAATTTCGGACTCTAATTATTAAAGTGTTAACTCTAGAGATGAATTTAAATTTCATAAAGCGTTAAAAAAAAAAAAATCCATTTTATTTAAATCCTGTGGCAGCTGACCTCTGCTCACCTTGCAGATAAACTTACGAGGAGAATCAATTGCATAAAGACAAAGATTGACTTTTTTGTAGCATTTCATAACAGCTGAAGCTTTGACAAAGCACTTTACATTACTATAACAAAATAGCAATAATATGACAAGTGCACGCAATAAATCAAAACACAAATTACTACAGTAGACACTGGAAAACAGCAATAAAGTGTCAGTCTCACATCGAATCAAAAGTCAAAGACTGGATACGTGTCTTCAAAAGGCTTTTCAAAACGGACAGAGAAGGGGCTTGCCCGACATTTAATGGAAGGTCATTCGAGAGGGAAGGACCAGCAACAAAAGGCTCCATCCCCTCTGATACTCAAAGAATCATATTCAAGGATCAAAGAAAGCGATTTGAACAGCCTCTGAATCGTAATACTGTGTGACGGTACTTATTTTTTTTCCAAGATTTTGCTAAAGTAAATACCTGTTACAAGCTTCGTATAAAATTATAGTTGAAAAAATGTGATTACGATTTATGTTAAATTTTGCATTCATTACTTAAAATAAATTAATTGCTTGACAGGACTAACTAATATTTATTATTTTGTTCAGGATCAATTTAGATGCGGCATGACATTTTTAATCATTTAAAGGTGTTTTCATTTATTTTGAGTTTTTACATTTATTTACATCTATTTAATGACATTCACTGCAATCGCCAGCACAAAAAAAGCAACACATTTTGGTCAGCAACATATTCCAGACGCCTCTCAGTGAAGCTGCACCTGTACACCGCATACTCTAAGTTGTTGATGTTGGGGTGGAGGCTCTTTCTGTCCGCCAACGTCACGCCCCAGCTCACGACATTTATTGACAACATACAATTTGACAGCTCTGTCAAACTCCACTACAACCATGGGGAAAGACCAATATTCTCGCCTGGTTGATGAAGTATCCAGCAGTGATAACGTACACGTATGCTCCACTACCCAAATAAAGAAATAAACACGTTTTTATAAATAAATATGTATTGTTGTATCTATGCTTTCATGGAGGACTAAGGAAATCATAATATGTTCATTCGCATTTTACTGTAAATAAGAGGATTTTGACTATTTTCTTTTAAATAAAAATAGCCATTCACTCCAACAGCCACCGCCCCCCTTTCTGATTTGTGTGCAAGCAGCTTGGTGACAACAATGATGTTTTACTTTTTTTGTTGATGTTACCCATTCTGCATATATTATCTTGATACTTGAGCTTCATTGTTAAACTTCATGGCAGTCGTGCACTTTAAATGCATGTATAGGCAACTATCAAAAAAGCAATTATTAGTTACCAAGGGGCTGAGTACGGGGAGTCTTTACCTTGCCAGACGCGCCGCTTGCCCATGCGTCCACAACGATCCTCGATCCAGAAAGTTCTGCAAGTTGCCAACATGCGTTCCAAAGTGATCAGTCATGCATGCAATTAATCATTCGTGTGAGCGTGCGGTCAGCAAAAAGTACGGCTTCCCGTTCACCCTCTGAGAGTTCAAAAACCACCCACTTCCGCCAAGTAAACAGATGATTTTACCACCTGTGCTGA
Organism: Filicampus tigris; assembly: GCF_054856515.1. Taxonomy (NCBI): domain Eukaryota; kingdom Metazoa; phylum Chordata; class Actinopteri; order Syngnathiformes; family Syngnathidae; genus Filicampus; species Filicampus tigris. The sequence continues at coordinate 11,465,347 of NC_141235.1, read as the reverse complement.
CCCACCACCGAGCACCACGTGACAAGCACCTCATATACCAATTAACCAGAAAACACCTTCAATACAATTATATTCAATTATTTACAATATGTGACAAAGTGCTGGCACCAACAGTTTGTTTCATTTCAAATGAAATAAAAACAACTCCCAGCAATAGATCCACTAACATCAATGGAGATCCAAACATTATATTTTTTTTAATTTGTGGTCACATTATTAATAATTGGACACAAAATGCGAATGTGTGACCATAAAAAGTCACATATAATGGGTGCACAAAATACTGATTTGTGAATTAGTATCACATTCAAGAACAACTTTAACATCTGGGTTAGAAATTGCCACACATCTTCGCTGGAGACCTCAGTCTCTGGTGTTTTGAAAGACAAGCGTCTTTGAATATTCTCTTCTCATATTTAGCCTGCAATGGCAGCCTTTCCACAATATTAGAGCAAACAAAATCAACAAACAGACAAAAAAGGCAAGTGGTAGTCTCAAAGTGGTGCCTTATACATATAAAAAATCTTCCAACAGTGTTGTTGTTTGAAGAGTCGTTGCAGAATTTAGCAAGGACGCTTTTCTTTCCATTTGAATTGAGCCTTCTCATATCGTACAGTCGTACGCATTCTTTGACCTACGGTAGATAGGTAACATCATAGGACAACATTGCTTGTCGAATGCCTTTGCGATTTCCTGTCCAGTAGGTGGCGATGTGCAATGTACACATCCGTTTCGATGACCAAGTCTCCCAGCGACTGGTAGCTGCGTTTTCAGTGAGTAATTTAAACGTTTTTAAACTATTTGCCATTTATATACAAATGTATGTATTGTACACTATTTAGGAGCATAACGACACTGAGCCCTTCTAGTTCGTCTATCGTTACTCGCTAGTCACTGGAAGCTTGCTAGCTATGGTAAAACAATATCAACAAAGGTGATCGTGAGCTAGCACGCCCACAAGTCGAACTCAGTTGACAATCAAAAGTCAAGGTTGTCAAAGTTGGGTTGAATTATCATGACTTATTGTGTAAATTCAATTCTGCATGTGAAATGTCGACTGTGCATTTGTGGATCAGCAGGCACGCAATTTCAAGACGTCCTCACACGCACACACAGGTCTCAAATATTTTATGAGAATATGAAATGTGTGGAAAGGCCATCTCTACTCAATCCACTATAGGCAGTTCGGCTGTTTCCATTTAACGGGAATGAGCTATATCCCGTTTTTTGTTTAAAACTTTGAAATTGCAAAACGGAAAGCTGAACTTTTATGTGTTTGACACAACTCGGGAAACAAAATACGACCGTAATTTGTTTACCCCAAGCTTGCTTTGCTTGACATGGAGACGTTCTTTTTCTTGCCTTCTCTTTGCTGCTACAGCAGCGTTGTCGAGCGCCTGTTATCAGATATGTATTTATTTTGGGGGGTTTTCAATGCGTTAGCAAAATTAAACATTTGTCAGTTTTGTTTCAGTTTGGTTTTTGGAACGAATATTGACAAAACACGTTTTTGTATTTGTGGATCTGAAAAACACCATCGCGGATGGATTTGTGTGACTAATTTTGTGTCAAATCTCTCCCCATGTTCACCTGCTGCTGGTCGTCTACCTGCACATCTCTCCATCAACATATTCTTCAAAGGTACTGCATGCTGCTTGTTCCTTCCATTTTCTCCCGTGTAGCATTATGCCTCTGGTGGTTCGAGAGGGTCAATGTTGTTATTATATAAATATACTTTTAGTTTAAATCATGTCTGTTAGACCCATTTGAAAAAAATATTGAAGTACATTAAAATATACAGTATATTTTTAGTGTGTACATTTTTTACTCATTTTGCAATACTTTAATGTTTAAAATTAAGGAATGTGATTTCTCTGTATTAAAGTAATCATTATTTTTTTTCTTCAATGGAAAAGAGTTCTCAGCTGCCTTAAGGAAGGTTTTTACTGACCTTGTCAACCTGGGGCTATGTGACTACAGGCAAGGCTGCTCAGTGTTGCTAACATCAATTGTATGCATCTTTTTTGCAAAAATGTTGTGACATTCTAACCCCTCTTTGTTTAAAAAAACAAAAAAAAAACAAGTAGCAAGTTAATATGGTGAAATGAAATGAATGAAAAATCTAACTGAACTAAACTAAAATAAAAATACTTTTTCAAAAATGAAAATAGTAGTCCTCCCCATCTGGGTTGAGACTGCAAATGAAGCCAGACTTCATCTTCTCCAAATTCAAAGTGAACATCTACACTAAGGATCCCTTGTGAAACAATTATCGTAATTTGAAGGTAAGCAGAGAAAACTTATCAGGTTCATGAACCATCATGCTCCTCCATCTCCACTTCAACACGGTTGGATATCACAAGAAGGTAAATATTTGTCAGTGTGATACGCCAAACTAGCTCTTCCACAGAACTTAAAATAACTGACACGGATTCTGACAGTGATCCAAACTGATGGATATGAAACTGAGTATGAATAATGCGAACAACTGCAGAACAAGGTTTAATGTTTATTTGAAGTACACATTACTATTCTGCCCTGCGACTGGCTGGCGGCCAGTTCGGGGTGTAGTCTGCCTTCGCCCATTGACGGCTGGGATAGGCTCCAGCAACTCCCCGTGACCCTGTATAGGATAAGCGGTTTGGAAGATGACATGACATGACATGACATTACTATTCAAATCACTCGCTTTGGCAGTCATTTTGAAAGTTCAAGGTCAAAGTTATCATTTTGCCTTTCAAAATTGCTTACTTGAATTGGCAATACAGGAAAACATACCGTACAATTAGACGATTTCCCAAATTGGACAATCTTCAACGTTTATTTGAATTTGACTTTTCACAATAGGTTGACCGCTTCATAATATTTGGTCATAGCGCCGTCATTTGAGGTTGGATGCATATCAAAGTTCTGTATACATGTTTGGATTCCTTGTGACAATAAAAATAATTTGATATTCATATTTTTTCTCCGGGCACTCCGGTTTCCTCCCACATTCCAAAAACATGCATGGTAAGTTGATTGGACTGTCTAAATTGCCCCTAGGTGTGATTGTGAGTGCGGTTGTTTGTCTCTGTGTGCCCTGCGATTGGCTGGCAACCAGTTCAGGGTGTCCCCCGCCTACTGCCCAAAGACAGCTGGGATAGGCTCCAGCACGCCCCGCGACCCTTGTGAGGAGAAGCGGTACAGATAATGGATGGATGGATGATATTCATATTGACACAGTAAGGGGCATTTTTTAAAAATTCCCCTAATTGACCTATATGACCTTTGATGCCCAGTAGTTTCAAGCTGCAGATGGAAGCAAAGTCTCGGGCTTAGTTCTGCTGGATCTGAGCACTGTCTTCCATATAGTTGACCATGTAATCTTATTACTGAGGTTTGAACACTGGATGGGGCTCTCTGGTACAGCGCTAAACTGGTTTGAGTCCTATCTCAAGGACAGGATGTACTTTTATGAATTTGGTACATGGCTGTCACCTGTGGGGTTCCCCAGGTGTCGGTCCTCTGAACCTTGTTGTTTAATCTGTACATGCTTTCATTAAGACAGCTAATATGAAGCTACCCCAACTATGGAAATGTCACTCATATTTACATGTAACTGATGGTAGATGAAGTTGGATTCATTCTGTCACGACATCAAACAGATCAGTGTGTAGATGTGAAATTTCTCCAGCTAATTCCATTCTGAGGCAAAGTTGGTCTCCAGCAGGTTAGACTACTTGTCTGCTGTCTAAATAAGATATAAGACAACTGCAGTACATCCCGAATGCTGCTGCTCAAGTCTTGACTAGAACCTGGAAATACAAACGTATGTGCTCAGGTGTGGTCCGTGTCCCTTTTGGTCATTGGATATTATGTTTGGAAGCAGATGTGAAAAATGGGGAAAAAAGGACTCATTTGATTTTCATTTTATAATACAAACACCAACATTGAAATACAGCTTAATTTTCTATTTTGTTGTCTGGAACAAGTAAGGGAAAGTCTAAAACAGAAGTCGAATATAGCACGTGACACAAATCGAAATACGGTTCGTATATCTTTAGATTCCCGGAAGTTGCCACCGAAAGCATTTCTCCTCGTGACCAGGAGATGACGTCAGCGAAGCGCCTAAAGACGACATCGTGAACTTTTTTTGTAACCTGGAAAAAATAGTTGGCATCCTCGACTATATCCCACAATTCCATGCGGCGGGGCGTGCTTGGCCTTTGCAAATGCAGCTACTGAGTGTAAACATTTTGATAGTTTACGCGACTACATGTTTTAAGTGACTTAACAATTTGTAGCGACGGAGAAGTAAACTTAGACTTTAGACAGGCAGGCGAGTGTGCGGGAAATTGCGTGTGATTGGAGATTTGGATCCTTAGAAACGTCAACAGGAAAACTGACCAGAGGTATGATATCGATCTTGTCAAATATGTATGTACAATACACAAGTTTGTGTACAATAGTCAAAGGGTAGTAGTCATCTGAATTCAGGCAAATTAACGTGTTCTCATTGATCTCCCACATTCAAGATTATCTCAGGGCAGGGCACTTTTCAAACACTTCTACAAGTAAGAGGCAAAAGTTCTTCAAGTTGTTTAATTGTCACTCCAAACTATTGTTCCACGCAACACTGGCGTGTAAAGCAAGTGATGACGCAACGCACGGCGGCTAGCTAAATGCTACACATACAGTAAAAGGCAGATATGCTTACCAAAATTAGCACCGATGTTACGGTAAATAAACCTTTAAACAGCCGGCACGCAGGGAGTAGTTCAGGGTGTTGTATAATTATCTTCTTCTGTTTATTATTATTATTACATCGTTACTATTAACGAGGACACGGGAAACAACAGTACATCTGCGTTTAAATGTGAAGCTATATTCAGAATGCTAAACGACTGCGCTGTGCGTGCATTGTAACCATGGCAACAGCTAGCGGTGAACTAGAGGTGGAAAGATTTTTTTCCGTCGATCGCTTTACATTTGGGTGGGCGTCAAAACCCTGGTTTGTAATGATTTTCAGAAGGCGAACGAAACCTTTTCGTCACTAACAGAAGCAGATTCGGCCCGGCAGGAGTTTAAGACTTGTTTTGTCAATATCAAAAGGATCGCAGCAATTTTTGAGATTTTATGGACATTACAATTTTCTTCTCCATATGTGTGCAATCAAAGAGTTGTTTTTGATATTTTAAGAGATTTATGTGGGCACAGGTTGAGATTGTGCACGTGAATTGTGGTGGCGATTGGTCGTAGTTTCTTCTCGTTAATCTTTTTTTCACGCACACACTGGTAAATTTGGTTTGGATGTGGTGGTGTAGGGGTGGGTTGGATGAGCGCAGTATATCGGGAGAATATTCCCGATGACACGTGATACTTTGGGGGGCCTGAGAAAGTCTTCCCAATTTTCTCCCCAATAGTATTAATAGTTATGATTAAATTTGATTTCATCATGTTTCGTTGTGTGTTGCAGGAGAAAGCTTAAGACCTGTCGGACCAGTAGCGACCCGCGCACTCCGCCCATCCGACGAGACGAGACGAGACGCTTCTCAATCTCCCAATAGAGTTGCCTTTCTCGACAAAGCAAGAATTTTGAAACTAAAACACGCACTGTTTGTGACTGAAGCAGACAAGAAGACACTTGTGTGTTTAATTCAAGCACTTTATTTACGACCACAAATAAAGCAAAGTAACAAATTACCCATGTCTCTTTGTCATGTTCGTCTTCAATTTCAAACCAAGTTGACTCTCTACCCGATGGATGACATCATGAAGTTAGTGGTAGTAAACACTGGTGGGGTGGGGTTTATTTGTTTGAGTGTCATCACACAGTCCACGTGGAATGTTAGCGGTGTAAGTGACCATTGCACGAGGGATGCCAACCCTCGCCCCAATTACATTTCATTTTTTCATGTAACTGAGGATAAGCGGCTCAGGTAATGTCCGGATAGATGAGAAGTGTTGACCACAATCCAATAAATAGACAACAAAATTCCGGAATTTCTCCGTCAAGATGGCCGAGTGGTATAAGATGTGGCTTGGTGTTCCAGAGACCCGGGTTCGATTTTCACTCTTTGCCCCATTTACAAATTAATTGGAGAACAAAGCAAGAGTCGAACCCGGGTCTCTCGTAGACCAAACCATGACACTAACCGTTCGACCATGTCAGATCTTCTAATGTCATTTGAAAGGTTATAGATATATGCAATAATACATTTGCGTTCTGTCGCCCTACTCGTATATAGTATCAAGAGGGTCACATGTGTTGACTCACACAAAGTGGTAGTCGAGTGGTAAAATTCCCCGTTCCTCCACAGACAACCCGGGTTCGAATCCCGGTAAGCATATATGGCAATGCATCTATGATTTCACTACCGCAATGTCACCATTACACAGCTTCTTTTCCAAAATCTACCTCTTAGCTTTCTGTGTGAAATAGAAGTTTTAATTTTTTTTTCCCCGATGGAAGTGACGTCATCACCGGAAACCTATTTAAGTCGGGGGAAGAAGACAATCACTCTTTCTCAGCACGCTGACGGCAAGGTGAGTACTCAATCTTTGATGGCCTCTTAAAACTCACTCTTTTTCTCACGTTGAACTAAAGAAGCACTTTTGGCGTGCTCACGCCTTGCTAACATGGCATCCTAAAGCGGCAGCACTGGCATTGGTAATTAACGCTTCTAATTTAAATTGCACGTTTTCGGAACGTACATACTCATAAATGGATGAACGCAATTTAAATATTTATTCATGGTTAAGTTTGATGTTCATTCAACAGAAATGCAGCTACTTTGTGTGACGATGACTAACAAAGCTTTTGCTCAAACCTTTTCCAGCATCTGGACGAAAGTGCCGTTTTGCCGACGGTAAGTAGACAAAACTTCACCAGAAAACCAAATAAATCGTGTATATTATCATGCATGCGTGTTGTCTCATTTCTGTCCACAGGCTTGCATCTAAAACAGAACTGCCGGGTCGACTGCAAAATGGCACAATTTCTGCGTTTTTTTTATATAAAAGATATCACTATTAAACAGACTAAATCAAGTACCTTTGTGTGTGTGTTTTTTATTTTCTGTCTACAGGCATCTTAGGCCCAAATGACCCTTAAAATGTCTGACTTGCTGTTTTTTTTGGGTGGGGAACATGGCATCATGAGACTTTTGCATGTCTACCAAATGTCAGATTGCTAAGCCACTAGCTTGTCAGACTGAGTATTTTCAAGTGGAATGCTTACGTTGCCTTGTCTTTCAGGCCACCATTCTGTTGAAGAGGCGTCCAGCTCTGCTCTCCTCACTGGTAAAAATTACACTCTTTCATACATATACAAATGTTTGACTAATTTCAGCATGTGCTGACCAGGGGACCTCCTGTGATCTTGTCAATCAGCAAAGGTATGTCAAATCCAGGTCCAGTTAATAAATCCCAGGCACAGTTTGACTTGGGCCACAGGTGCTTCCACTCAAGCAGCTTCTGCGGAGCTCGTTTACTGGTTGAGTGGAAGCACCTGCGGCTACAGCCAAACTGTGGCAGCAGGGGTTTTACTTTCTGGACCTGAATTTGACACCTGAGTCAGGTGGGAACATGGACTCGATGGCAACACTTGGGTCATTGTCAACTTGAATGTTTGCTGCAGTCTCACTCCAGGAAGAAGCACCAGCCAAGATTCTGGATGAAACCCAAGGAGGCTCAGGAGACCCGATGTGACTTTCCAGCAGTGTCCCATTTGAACTTCAGCTTTTTGTTTTTCCTCCCCCTCTTTTTCTGCAGTCATGCCAGAGCTTCATTGAGGGCTGTGGAACAAAATGGTGGTGTATAAAGTGAGCATTTTTTTTTCTCTGCAGTTTTGCTAATGTTGCAGTCAGGACACTCATCAGGTCTCTCCAATCCTGTTCCTTGAGACCGCTTTCATGAATATTTTGTCTCCCTGCTGCACTACAACTGATTAAAATGATCAGGCTCCTAAAGAGCTTTCTGATTTGAATCGGCTGTGTTGCAGATGGGCAGGACTGCGACCCACAAGGAACAAGATTGAAGACCCTGGTCAACAAGTTTTGTCCTGCTCTTGTCCACCAGGTGGCGCTGAAGAACCTAATCATTGTCGCATGGATCGACTTGTGAAGTTGAGCTCTTCGTCAAGGTTGGGACCTGTTGCAAAAGACAAAGTTGATGAATCAAAGTACTTGACTAGATTTTGTTGTTCTAGGTGGCGCGATGATCAACTTGCTGACCGGTTAAACAGGCTACAAAAAGTTGGCATGTTGAAAGAGCACTCGCCTGCACTGCAGCTTCCAGTAAGAGTGCCATCAGGAACTCTTCCACCTGCTGGGCAAAGAAATTCTCCATAGCTGCTAACATTTTCAATATTAAGACATGCAAATAAACGTACTTAAAAATAGCAGTTTGTCTGGTCCATCATTTGTGGTATTTGCAGGTTTGTCCATCCAGGAGAAGTCTCTGCACCAGTCCAGAGTTTCCGGAGCTCGACCAGATGCTGCAGTGGAAGGTTCCAGTCTACAGCCAATCAAAACATTTTAGTCAACTAAAAATGAGTTGCCATTGAAGGCGAAACACTACATTCATGGTATCTTGCTGATGCCTGAAGCTTTTGAGTTAACTTTGAACTCCCCTTTTGTCTTTAGGTCGCCATGCTGACCAGCTGACGACTCCACCGTGCAGCGACGAGGAGACTGTCTTTACATGTCATCCAACTTGTCGCCATGGTGTTTCAGATGACTGCCTCAATAAGGAGCTCCTGCTGAAACGTAACGGTAAAACATAACCGCATTACAGTTTAGTAATCAAAGTCTACTCACATGTTCCTTGTCTTGCAGATGGCGCCACTGGAGTGCAACATGACTCAGTGTGTCTGCCTGAGGATGAGTCCTCTGCTGGTAAGAAAAGCAACATTTAATTTCAGCTAGCATGTTCCAGTTGTCTCGACAAAGTTGAATGATTTGTTCTTGTGTCCAGTGCGGTCGATCAAGTATCTGCTCACAGCCCAAGACTTTGGCCTTTCTTGTTGCTTGCTCATCCACGAGGTGCTGAAGCCAAACTTGGAGGCAGCCTGAGAAGAAATGGGAGACATTTACACTTGGACGGTATGCTCTTTAAATTCTTCATTGCACAATCCTCAATGCGACTTTTCTGACCTTTTCGTCCCCTTTTTATAGGCAGCAAGGATGAAGATCATCCATCATAACGCACCTGAAGACTTGCGTCTTCGTCGCTGGTAGGTTTGAAGCCCCAAACATCTTCTGCACAAGATGTTGACTTAACTTTTGACTCACAAATGTTTTTTTTTTGTCTTAGGTCCACACGCTTGTCCAAGTTCTTCTCGCTGGCTGACCACTAAGCAACGAGCAGACTGTCATCCGACTTGCAACTTTGTCTTCTCGCTGGCCGACCACTTGAGGACTTTGCAACGAGCAGACTGTCATCCAACTTGTAACTTGTTTGTTTGCGATTGTCAACTCTGCAAAAGAAATAAAGCTTGATTACAAATAACACTTAAACTCTCAACTTGATTCTTACACACATCACAAAAAACTTCAATCTTCAAAGTTAAAACAAAAAAAACAAAAAAAAAAATCAAAAATATTTTTTCAAATTTTTTTTCCCCAAATTTTTTTTCCAAAAATTCTTTTTTTTTCTTTTTTTTTTTAGAAAGTGGGTGGGGCAAGGCTGGAGTAAGGCTTTCTGATTCGCTGATGGGTCTGGAAGTGGGTGGAGCAATGCAGATAAAAGGCTGCGATTGGTCGAAAGGTGGGCGGGATTATGCAAATTAGGAGCACTGTGATTGGTGGGTCCCAAAGTGGGCGTGGCTATGTAAATTTGGAGTGCCCTGATTGGTCGGATTGTCAGAAGTGGGCGTGGTTATGCAAATTAATGCGTTCTGATTGGCTATGCAAATCTGAGCCACGCTGTGATTGGTGGATTGAAATTTGGGCGGAGTTAGGGGCGGTCCTAGCAGCAGATAGTCTTTTTTGAAGGCATTTTTGAGTCTTCAGATCAAAGTTGCACTTCAGTCACTACATGAGACAGGACTTTTACTATTCCCCTCAATCTCACATGACCCAAAGCTCGATGAATTTAAAGATTGCTCCAGTTTTGAGTCATGAGGAGGCAAACAGGAGTAGTAATGTGACACTTGTGTCCACAGTAGTAGTCACTGACGTGCAACTCTCACCTCAAGACTTCAAGCAGCCTTTGGAATAGTTTTCCACTGCAGCAACCGACACCCATGATGGCTTCAAATGAGGGCAGATTTACCAATAAAACACAAAGACTCCAATTCAAGTTGAACAATTTATTGGACACAGAAGCTAACATGACAATTTGAAAGCATTTCACCAGTCAATGTTTGTGTGAGCCAACTCAAGTTGCACACACAGACATTGACGATGGAAGCAGCTCAAGTGTTGCCTGCTTGACGAGCTCATGTGTGATGTCACTTACTTGAAATGACGCGCACACACTTTGGCGATGCCACCAAAGGGGGCCGTGAGCACACTGGGACAAAAACTAAGTGTACAGCGCAACACCATCATCACACACTGCTGGACATGTTTTGAAATGACACTGATGTGAACCAAGTTAGTCAAAAATAGATGTACTTTTTTTTTTTAATATGACATTATTTTTTAACTAATTTGGCCCACATCATTGTCATTCAAAAACATGTCCAGAAGAGTCTGACGATGGTGTCGCGCAGTGCATGAAGTTGAAGTTGAGTGCACTCATGCCCACCTTGTGGTGCGATGTCACATCACATATCAGCTCGTCAAACACACGCCACTGCTCAATACTCACACGGGTCCAAATGCATCTTGGCTTTCCCTTCCGCATGTCCCACAAGTCCGTCGGCTGCACCTTTGAGCACGAAGCCTCCTCCATCCATCTGGTCAGGCAGAAAATAAAAGCAGTGAGTAACACTCTTCTGCACATAAAAGTTCATTTTTTTTAAAATTGTCTATTTTAAGATTAAAGTCGTATTAGTAAAACAAGGTGGCATAGTTTCACTTTTAACATTTGCAAATGTGCCCACACACGTCATGCGTCTGTGTGATCAATCAGCTGGTGGCTTTCTCCACACCTGACTTCCAATGAGCAACTCACGCTCCTTTCAATCAACTGGTCAAGCAGGACCTCAAAGTCCTCCAAGTGAAAATACTCCGCCCATGTGCTAAGATAGAGTAGTTTAATATTGTTCAAACATACACAAAAAGTAAAACTACTCCAACAGGCATTAATCTGATCCCCTTGTAAAAATGCCACTTTACTCTTGTCATTTTACAACACTACATTATCTGATAAGTATTACTTTACATTTCCAAAATACACAACTTTTATTAAAAGTATACAGCTTTTTGAGTTGATATAAGATTACACAGTTTTGTTTGTTCTTTTACCCTGGCCCAAATCATTTGTATTAGAATGTGAAATTATTAATTGGGGAAAAAGCAGATTCCATCGTCTCATTAATGCAATTTTGGACTCTAATTAGGGCTGTCAAAATTAAAGCGTTAACTCTGTAGATTAATACAAATTTCATAAAGCGTTTTCAAAAAAAAAAGAACTCCGTTTTATTTAATTCCTGTGGCAGCTGACCTCTGCTCAGCTTGCAGCCAAACTGAGAGGAGAGTCACTGACAAACAAAGATGGACTTTTACGTAGTTTTACTTTGAAAAGTTACTCATTGGAGAAATCCAAAATATGTCTTTGGCATATCGTACAACAGTTTTAATTCTATATAATACGATACAACTTAATTATAGAGCGCATTTCATAACAGCTGCAGCGTTAACAAAGCACTTTACTTTACAATAACAAAATAGCAATAATATATACAACAAGTGCACGCAATAAATTAAAACACAAATTACTCCAGTAGACACTGGAAAACAGCAATAAAGTGTCAGTCTCACATTGGATCAAAAGTCAAAGACTGGATACGTGTCTTCAAAAGGCTTTTCAAAATGGACAGAGTGAATTGCCTGACATTTAATGGAAGGCCATTGCAGCAACAGAAAAGGCTCCATCCCCACATATTCAAGGTTCAAAGAAAGCGCTTTGAACAGCCTCTGAATCAAAATGTAGTTCACTTTTTTTTTTTTTTTCCGGGATTTTGCTAAAGTAAAAATCGGTTACAAGCTTTGTATGAAATTATAGTTGAAAAAATGTGATAACGATTTATGTTAAATTTTGCATTCATTACTTCAAATAAATAAAATCGCTTGACAGAACTAACTCAATTTTTTTTTCAGAGGCAATTTATGTCACGTCATGACGTTCTTAATTTAAAGGTGTTTTTATATATTTTGAGTTTTTACATTTATTTACATTCCTGTTATGGCTTATCTATTGGATGACTTATTCACTGCAATCGCCAGCATAAAAAAAAGCAACACAACATTTTGGTCAGCAACATATTGAAGACGCCTCTCAGTGAAGCAGCACCTTTACATCGCATACTCAAAGGTTTGGCTCAGTTGTTGACGTTGGGGTGGAGGCTCTTTCTGTCTGGCAAGAGGCAACGTCTGGCCCCAGCACATGACATTTATTGACAACATACAAACTGACATCCCTGTCTTTAAAAGCTGCCTCTACAATCAATCTTTATGGGTGCTCACCAGAGTGGTGGCTTCATTTGCAGTCTCAACTCAGATGGGGAGGACTACTATTTTCATTTTTGAAAAAGTATTTTTATTTTAGTTTAGTTCAGTTAGATTTTTCATTCATTTCATTTCACCATTTTAACTTGCTACTTGTTTTTTTTTTTTTTTTTTTTTTTTAAACAAAGAGGGGTTAGAATGTCACAACATTTTTGCAAAAAAGATGCATACAATTGATGTTAGCAACACTGAGCAGCCTTACCTGTAGTCACATAGCCCCAGGTTGACAAGGTCAGTAAAAACCTTCCTTAAGGCAGCTGAGAACTCTTTTGCATTGAAGAAAAAAATGATTACTTTAATACAGAGAAATCACATTCCTTAATTTTAAACATGAAATTATTGCAAAATGAGTAAAAAATTTGTACACAATAAAAATATACCGTATATTTTAATGTACTTCAATATTTTTTCAAATTGATCTAACAGACACTATTTAAACTAAAAGTATATTTATATAATAACAACATTGACCCTCTCGAACCACCAGAGGCATAATGCTACACAGGAGAAAATAAAAGGAACAAGCAGCATGCAGTACCTTTGAAGAATATGTTGATGGAGAGATGTGCAGGTAGACGACCAGCAGCAGGTGAACATGGGGAGAGATTTGACACAAAATTAGTCACACAAACGCATCCGCGATGGTGTTTTTCAGATCCACAAATATATTGGTGATTTTCACATGTGTTTTTTAATGTTGTGTGTGCATTTATCATGACTCTGTGTGTGAATTGTCGAATGTGCGTTTGTGGCTCAGCGGACAACCGCATTTTTTTTTTGGACACAAACGTCATATTTTCTAAGATATTCCCACACTGGAGGCTGACGTTTCAATCGTGCAAACAGCAAAGGCGCTCCATTCTGTCCATCTGTCGGACTGCGCGGACAATATAGCAAAAAGTAGCTTATCGAATTATACTGTAAGTAAACTTTTTTTTGTACTAAAATGAAGGCAGAATAAAAACTTGAGATGTACTTTTTAAATTCTTCATTTTCTAGACTTCACAGAAGTATGCTTAAGTATACTTGGTTTGTACTGAAAAGTATACACCAAAGTCTAAGATAAACTTATATGGAAGCTTCAAGTATACGCGTTCCTTCTGTAGAGTACAGTACACAGAAAAATGTAAGTCTATAAATACATTAATACTAAAAATTAAATGTATGACCATATCGTCGCTGTCCTGTGTAAACACCTTTGTCCATTTTTGCCCCATGTTTTAAATTTTTACAGGTTCACAATTGTCCAGAGCTCAACTGTATTGTCTTTATTTACATTAAAAACACACCAAAAGAGTTAGAAACATTTGACTTGACTTTATTGGTCCAGGTTTTTGTCCCTAATTAGCATTGGTGTTATATCACAGAATCATCTGTTTCAACAAGAAGACATTTTGTTTTTAATCATTTCAGGCCAGAAAGCTGTAATGATTTATGTTCCTTAAACTCATATATGATGTACTTTTTACATTGATTTGTGAGTATTATCTGATTTAGTAAGAGCCTCGACTAAAACACAACATAGCTTGGCACATGTAACAAATGCGAAAAATTGATTTAAGAATAAGAATGCCTTTATTGATGAACATGTTTATTTAAAAACAAGCAAGTTTGATTAAACATGTACCAGCTTTCAAGCGCACAGCACTATTGTACCTCTTCAGTGGGGATTCAGTTCATACGGATTTACTCTTGCAAGAAAAAAATTACAGTCTTAAGAACCATTGAATTGTTTAGTGTTACAAAGCAAGGAACGTGCTACCGAATCGCAACTACAGATCAACACAGACACTTTGAGAAAGTATATTTCTTTGCCGTTATGTTTGTCACCCCGTGGCTGTTGTATTCATATATATTCCAAATTACTAAATAAAAAAAATAAATAAAAGAAAGTCCTAATCCTTGCCAATGTGGCACTGATGCACTTTATGTATTTATTCATTTATTTTTAGTAACTGAGAACACATCAACACAAGAACCATGGGGTGACAAACATAGCGGAAAAGAAATAAATTACAGAAATTAAAGCGTGACATCATCAGCTAGCACCCAAACTATTGACAGACCCCAAGCCGAGCTGACCCTACCCCTTCTACCAAGGGGCAGCCGGAGTAGCCGATTTAAAACTTGGCGCCAAAGCTTACTTGAATTGAAAGAAAAAAACGGTCTAGTTACGAACGACCTTGCATCGTGTCATCTCGGGTTTTTCATAAGCTGTAAAATAAAACCATGGATATTGCCATTTAATATTTTAAAGATAGGGCTGTGGAGGTTGGCAAGATTTCTTGTATGACTTCGGAGGTTCAACAAAGTTACCCAAAACAAATCACGGAGTGCCCTTTGGACAAAGTTGGCTGGATTCAAAACTCAAAACTTAATGCTATATTGATGGGTGCAATGTATGAGAGTTGTAAACGACCCACAATGTTTTCTAATACTATGTAGTGTACACTAACTCTTCAAGTGTCTCATTTTATCCAGTTCTCTTGTAGCATTTTTTCTTTTTTGCTTCCTGCTCTTACTTCCTTCCTTACTTCCTGCTACAAAGTATTCAATGAATGAGGAAAATGCAACTTTATTTATTCATTATTTCATGTATCTGACCTCTAAAATAGGTAGCGGTACGGGAGTGGGAGTCATGCTGAACGGGAGCAGGGTGGGATACAAGTCGTTTTCACTGGGATGGAATTTTTCTTTTTTAATTAATTAATTTATTATACTGTGGTCCGGGATTTTTTTTTCCCGTGGGAGTCGGATGGTACCCGAGTAAAAATCCATCTATCCAATCCAATCTATCCCACACACAGAAATTGTTAACATCCACATGTGTTCAGGCCATCCCTCTTCAGTCCGCTAGAGGGTAGTGTCTCTGTCTCCAACAATCCGTGTATCATTTGTTCATTTGTTGTTGTTTTTTTAAACAAAACGGGTAGTAAAAAAATAAATTTAAAAAATTGTTTTGTCAATATTCGTTCCAAAACCCAAAATGAAACAAAACTGACAAATCTTTAATTTTGCTCACGCATTGAAAACCCCCAAAAATAAATAAATAACTGATAACAGGCGCTCGACAACGCTGCTGTAGCAGCAAAGAGAAGGCGAAGAAGAAGAACGTCTTCGTGTCGAGGCAAAGCAAGCTTGGGGTAAACGAATTACGGTCGTATTTTGTTTCCCCGAGTTGTGTCAAACACATAAAAGTTTAGCTTTCCGTTTTTCAATTTCAAAGTTTTAAACAAAAAACGGGATGTAGCTCATTCCCGTTAAATGGAAACAGTAGAACTGCCTATAGTGGAATGAGTAGAGATGGCCTTTCCACACATGTAAAATATTTGAGACCTGTGTGTGCGTGTGAGAACATCTTGAAATTGCGTGCCTGCTGATCCACAAATGCACAGACAACATTTCACATGCAGAATTGAATTTACACAATAAATCATGATAATTTAACCCAATTTGACAACCTTGACTTTTGATTGTCAGCTGAGTTCGACTTGTGGGCGTACTAGCTCACGATCACCTTTGTTGATATTGTTTTACCATAGCTAGCAAGCTTCCAGTGACTAGCGAGTAACGATAAACGAACTAGAAGGGCTCAGTGTCGTAATTATGCTACTAAATAGTGTACAATACATACATTTGTATATACATGGCAAAGAGTTTAAAAACGTTTAAATTACTCACTGAAAACGCAGCTACCAGTCACTAGGAGACTTGGTCATCGAAACGGATGTGTACGTTTCTTCTTCTTCTTTTTCTGCTGCTGCTGCTTCTTCGTCTTGATTTTGGCGGGTTACATCTCCTTGGTGCATATCGCCACCTACTGGACAGGAGATCGCAAAGGCATTTGACAAGCAATGTTGTCCTATGATGATATCTATCTACCGTAGGTCAAAGAATGTGTACGACTGTACGATATGAGAAGGCTCAATTCAAATGGAAAGAAAAGCATGCTTGCCAAATTCTGCAACGACTCTTCAAACAACAACACTGTTGGAAGATTTTTTATATGTATAAGGCACCACTTTGAGACTACCACTTGCCTTTTTTGTCTGTTTGTTGATTTTGTTTGCCCTAATATTGTGGATAGGCTGCCATTGCAGGCTAAATATGAGAAGAGAATATTCAAAGACGCTTGTCTTTCAAAACACCAGAGACTGAGGTCTCCAGCGAAGATGTGTGGCAATTTGTAACCCAGATGTTAAAGTTGTTCTTGAATGTGATACTAATTCACAAATTAGTATTTTGTGCACCCATTATATGTGACTTTTTATGGTCACACATTAGCATTTTGTGTCCAATTATTAATAATGTGACCACACATTTTAAAAAATGTAATGTTTGGATCTCCATTGATGTTAGTGGATCTATTGCTGGGAGTTGTTTTTATTTCATTTGAAATGAAACAAACTGTTGGTGCCAGCACTTTGTCACATATTGTAAATAATTGAATATAATTGTATTGAAGGTGTTTTCTGGTTAATTGGTATATGAGGTGCTTGTCACGTGGTGCTCGGTGGTACGTCAGCACAGGTGGTAAAATCATCTGTTTACTTGGCGGAAGTGGGTGGTTTTTTAAATGTCCGAGGGTGAACGGGAAGACGTACTTTTTGCTGACCGCACGGTCACACGAATGATTAATTACATGCATGACTGATCACTTTGGAACGCATGTTGAACCCACTAGTTCAACGTAGTGGACATGTTCTAAAAACTCAAGCAACTTTCTGGATCGAGGATCGGTGTGGACGCATGGACAAGCGGCGCGTCTGGCAAGGTAAAGACTCCCCGTACTCAGCCCCTTGGTAACTAATAATTGCTTTTTTGATAGTTGCCTACACAAACAATTAAGGAAATCCTGATGTGAGAAGGTGGCCCATCCCACATTCTCCATCCACAGCGTTGCTAAAAAAAAATCTCAACAATGTATTCAGAACACTCCTGATCTCGACCGATCTGACTTAACCATTCCCATAAAGAGGGACATGCATTTAAAGTGCACGACGGCCATGAAGTTCAACAGTGAAGCTCAAGTCTCAAGATAATGTATGCAGAAATGGTAACATCAACAAAAAAAGTAAAACATCATTGTTGTCACCAAGCTGTTTGCACACAAATCAGAAAGGGAGGCGGTGGCTGTTGGTGTGCATGGCATTTTTATTAAAAAAAAAAAAAAGTCAAAATCCTCTTATTTACAGTCAAATGTGAATGAATACATTATGATTTCCTTAGTCCTCCGTGAAAGCATCCATACATACAATACAATACATACTTATTTATAAAAACGTGTTTATTTCTTTATTTGGGTAGTGGAGCATACGTGTACGTTATCACTGCTGGATACTTCATCAACCAGGCGAGAATATTGGTCTTTCCCCATGGTTGTAGTGGAGTATGTATGCCCGAAAATGTTATGCCAACTGACTTCTTACAAGTTGGAAGACATCTGTGATGCTAATTCGACGACACATTGGTTCAACATGTCCATATGGTCAAATTATTTTCAATCTTTTCTCAGAGTACCACCATTTTTGGCCAGGCCTGTTTCATGCGTTTATCATTATCATTTTTTAACTAAAGCTGTTCAACCATAATTCAAAAGCTATTTCGGACTTTCATTAAAATTGTATTTGTTATTATTATTATTATTAATGCTAATATTATTATTAGTATTAGTAGTGTTATTATTAGTATTATTATTTCTTTAACAGAGGATATCAACAATTTTCTCCAGGTTACAATACAGTTCACCATGTCGTCTTCAGGCGCTTCGCTGTCGGCATCTCCTGGTCACTATGAGAAATGCTTTTAGTGACAACTTCCGGGTATCTAAAACCAATATATGAGCCGTATTTCGATTTGTGTCTCGTGATATATTCTATTTTCGTTTTAGAATTAAAAATTTAACATCAAACTGTTTCTAGACATTTTCTTACTCGTTCCAGACACCAAACTAGAAAATCAAGCTTTATTTCAATTTTGGTATTTTGATATTAAAACGAGAATCAAACGAGTTGTTTTTCAAATTTTAATATCTTGTATGGTAAGACGTTTTTGTGGGAAAAAAAAACAATAACAAAAAAACACCGACCATTAATATTAAGAGTATAGTAAGGCGTTTTCTGTGGAAAAAATAAATAAAAATAAAAAACGACCATGTATAGGGGTCCGTGTACCTTCCGTTCATGAACCGGGTTATGAACCGGGTTCACCTGAACTGCTTAACCACCACTCTGGTCAGCACCCATAAAGATTGATTGTAGAGGCAGCTTTTAAAGACAGAGCTGTCAAATTGTATGTTGTCAATAAATGTGTGCTGGGGCGTGACGTTGGCAGACAGAAAGAGCCTCCACCCCAACATCAACAACTTAGAGTATGCGGTGTACAGGTGCAGCTTCACTGAGAGGCGTCTGGAATATGTTGCTGACCAAAATGTATTGCTTTTTTGTGCTGGTGATTGCAGTGAATTGTCATTAAATAGATAAACCATTACAGAAATCTAAATTCTATTGTAAATAAATGTAAAAACTCAAAATAAATCAAAACACCTTTAAATGATTAAAAATGTCATGCCGCATCTAAATTGATCCTGAACAAAAGAATAAATATTAGTTAGTCCTGTCAAGCAATTCATTTATTTTAAGTAATGAATGCAAAATGTAACATAAATCGTAATCACATTTTTTCAACTATAATTTTATACAAAGATTGTAACAGGTATTTACTTTAGCAAAATCTTGGGGGAAAAAATAAGTACCAGTATACAGTATTTCGATTCAGAGGCTGTTCAAATCGCTTTCTTTGATCCTTGAATATGATTCTTTGAGTATCAGAGGGGATGGAGCCTTTTGTTGCTGGTCCTTACCTCTCGAATGACCTTCCATTAAATGTCGGGCAAACCCCTTCTCTGTCCGTTTTGAAAAGCCTTTTGAAGACACGTATCCAGTCTTTGACTTTTGATTCGATGTGAGTCTGACACTTTATTGCTGTCTTCCAGTGTCTACTGTCGTAATTTGTGTTTTGATTTATTGCGTGCACTTGTCATATTATTGCTATTTTGTTATTGTAACGTAAAGTGCTTTGTTAAAGCTTGAGCTGTTACGAAATGCTACATAAAAGTCCATCTTTATCTTTATGCTATTGAATCTCCTCGTAAATTTATCTGCAAGGTGAGCAGAGGTCAGCTGCCACAGGATTTAAATAAAATGGAGTTCTTTTTTTTTCTAAGGCTTTATGAAATTTAAATTCATCTCTAGAGTTAACACTTTAATAATTAGAGTCCGAATTGTATTAATGGACAATTTAATCTGCTATTTCCCCAATTATTATTATTATTTGGGATTATTTGGGCGACAGGCAAAAAGAACAAACAAAACTGTGTAATCGTACATCGTCAATTTAAAAAGTGGCATACTTTTGATAAAAGTTATGTATTTTGGAAATGTAAAGTAATACTTATCGGATACTGTAGTGTTGTAAATTTACAAGGGGATCAGATTACTGCCCGCTGGAGTAGTTTTAATTTTTGTGTATGTTTGAATAATATTAAACTACTTTATCTTAGCACATGAGCAGAGTATTTTCACTTGGAGGACTTTGAGGTCTTGCTTGACCAGTTGATTGAAAGGAGCGCGAGTTGCTCATTGGAAGTCAGGTGTGGCGAGAAAGCCACCAGCTGATTGCTCACACAGATGCATGACGTGGGCACATGTGCAAATGTTAAAAGTGAAACTATACCACCCTATTTTATTAATAATACGACTTGAATCTTAAAATAGACAATAAAAAAAAAAAAAACTTTTGTCCAGAAGAGTGTTACTTAGTGCTTTTATTTTCTGCCTGACCAGATGGATGGAGGAGGCTTTGTGCTCAAAGGTGCAGCCGACGGACTTGTGGGACATGCGGAAGGGAAAGCCAAGATGCATTTGGACCCGTGTGAGTATTGAGCAGTGGCGTGTGCTTGAGGAGCTGATGTGTGATGTGACATCACAAGGTGGACGTGAGTGCACTCAACTTCAACATCATCCACTGCACGACACCATCATCAGACTCTTCTAGACATGTTTTTGAATGACAATGATGTGGGCCAAATTAGTTAAAAAATAATGTCATATTAAAAAAAAAAAAGTATATCTATTTTTGACTAACTTGGTTCATATCAGTGTCATTTCAAAACATGTCCAGCAGTGTGTGATGATGGTGTTGCGCTGTACACTTAGTTTTTGTCCCAGTGTGCTCACGTTCCCCTTTGGTGGCATCGCCAAAGTGTGTGCGCGTCATTTCAAGTAAGTGACATCACACATGAGCTCGTCAAGCAGGCAACACTTGAGCTGCTTCCATCGTCAATGTCTGTGTGTGCAACTTGAGTTGGCTCACACAAACATTGACTGGTGAAATGCTTTCAAATAGTCATGTTAGCTTCTGTGTCCAATAAATTGTTCAACTTGAATTGGAGTCTTTGTGTTTTATTGGTAAATCTGCCCTCATTTGAAGCCATCATGGGTGTCGGTTGCTGCAGTGGAAAACTATTCCAAAGGCTGCTTGAAGTCTTGAGGTGAGCGTTGCATGTCAGTGACTACTACTGTGGACACAAGTGTCACATTACTACTCCTGTTTGCCTCCTCATGACTCAAAACTGGAGCAATCTTTAAATTCATCGAGCTTTGGGTCATGTGAGATTGAGGGGAATAGTAAAAGTCCTGTCTCATGTAGTGACTGAAGTGCAACTTTGATCTGAAGACTCAAAAATGCCTTCAAAAAAGACTATCTGCTGCTAGGGCCGCCCCTAACTCCGCCCAAATTTCCAATCCACCAATCACAGCGTGGCTCGAATTTGCATAGCCAATCAGAATGCATGAATTTGCATAACCACGCCCACTTCTGACAATCCGACCAATCAGGGCACTCCAAATTTGCATAGCCACGCCCACTTTGGGACCCACCAATCACAGGGCTCCTAATTTGCATAATCCCGCCCACCTTTCGACCAATCGCAGCCTTTTATCTGCATTGCTCCACCCACTTCCAGACCCATCAGCGAATCAGAAAGCCTTATTCCAGCCTTGCCCAACCCACTTTCTAAAAAAAAAAATGAAAAAAAATGAATTTTTGGAAAAAAAATTTGAAAAAATATTTTTGATTTTTTTTTTTTTTGTTTTGTTTTAACTTTGAAGATTGAAGTTTTTTGTGATGTGTGTAAGAATCAAGTTGAGAGTTTAAGTGTTATTTGTAATCAAGCTTTATTTCTTCTGCAGAATTGACAATCGCAAACAAACAAGTTACAAGTTGGATGACAGTCTGCTCGTTGCTTAGTGGTCAGCCAGCGAGAAGAACTTGGACAAGCGTGTGGACCTAAGACAAAAACAAAAAAAACATTTGTGAGTCAAAAGTCAAGTCAACATCTTGTGCAGAAGATGTTTGGGGCTTCAAACCTACCAGCGATCAAGACGCAAGTCTTCAGGTGCGTTATGATGGATGATCTTGTTCCTTGCTGCCTAGAAAGGAGAAGAAAAATGAAAAGTCAGAAAAGTTGCATTGAGGATTGTGCAATGAAGAATTTAAAGAGCATACCGTCCAAGTGTAAATGTCTCCCATTTCTTCTCAGGCTGCCTCCAAGTTTGGCTTAAGCACCTCATGAATGAGCAAGCAACAACAAAGGCAAAAGTGTTGCCGCTTGTCACTGGCTGCGAGCAGGTACTCGATCGTGCGCCACACTGGACACAAGAACAAAGCATTCAACTTTGTCGAGACAACTGGAACATGCTAGCTGAAATGAAATGTTCCTTTTCTTACCAGCAGAGGACTCATCCTCAGGCAGACACACCGAGTCATGTTGCACTCCAGTGGCGCCATCTGCAAGACAAGGAACATGTGAGTAGACTTTTCGATTACTAACCTGTAATGCGGTTATGTTTTACCGTTACGTTTCTGCAGGAGCTACTTATTGAGGCAGTCATCTGGAACACCATGGCGACAAGTTGGATGACATGTAAAGACAGTCTCCTCATCGCTGCACGGTGGAGTCGTCAGCTGGTCAGCATGGGGACCTAAAGACAAAAGGGGAGTTCAAAGTTAACTCAAAAGCTTCAGGCATCAGCAAGATACCATGAATGTAGAGTTTCGCCTTCAATGGCAACTCATTTTTAGTTCACTATAAAATGTTTTGATTGGCTGTAGACTGGAACCTTCCAATGCAGCTCCGGAAACTCTGGACTGGTGCAGAGACTTCTCCTGGATGGATAAACCTGCAAATACCACAAATGATGGACCAGACAAACTGCTATTTTTAAGTAAGTTTATTTGCATGTCTTAATATTGAAAATGTTAGCAGCTATGGAGAATTTCTTTGCCCAGCAGGTGGAAGAGTTCCTGATGGCACTCTTACTGGAAGCTGCAGTGCAGGCGAGTGCTCTTTCAACATGCCAACTTTTTGTAGCCTGTTTAACCGGTCAGCAAGTTGATCATCGCGCCACCTAGAACAACAAAATCTAGTCAAGTACTTTGATTCATCAACTTTGTCTTTTGCAACAGGTCCCAACCTTGACGAAGAGCTCAACTTCACAAGTCGATCCATGCGACAATGATTAGGTTCTTCAGCGCCACCTGGTGGACAAGAGCAGGACAAAACTTGT
The DNA here is from genome assembly GCF_054856515.1 of Filicampus tigris. NCBI lineage: Eukaryota > Metazoa > Chordata > Actinopteri > Syngnathiformes > Syngnathidae > Filicampus > Filicampus tigris. The sequence continues at coordinate 11,442,060 of NC_141235.1, read as the reverse complement.
TGACCAGGGTCTTCAATCTTGTTCCTTGTGGGTCGCAGTCCTGCCCATCTGCAACACAGCCGATTCAAATCAGAAAGCTCTTTAGGAGCCTGATCATTTTAATCAGTTGTAGTGCAGCAGGGAGACAAAATATTCATGAAAGCGGTCTCAAGGAACAGGATTGGAGAGACCTGATGAGTGTCCTGACTGCAACATTAGCAAAACCGCAGAGAAAAAAAAAATGCTCACTTTATACACCACCATTTTGTTCCACAGCCCTCAATGAAGCTCTGGCATGACTGCAGAAAAAGAGGGTGAGGAAAAACAAAAAGCTGAAGTTCAAATGGGACACTGCTGGAAAGTCACATCGGGTCTCCTGAGCCTCCTTGGGTTTCACCCAGAATCTTGGCTGGTGCTTCTTCCTGGAGTGAGACTGCAGCAAACATTAAAGTTGACAATGACCCAAGTGTTCCCACCTGACTCAGGTGTCAAATTCAGGTCCAGAAAGTAAAACCCCTGCCGCCACAGTTTGGCTGTAGCCGCAGGTGCTTCCACTCAACCGGTAAACGAGCTACGCAGAAGCTGTTTGAGTGGAAGCACCTGTGGCCCAAGTCAAACTGTGCCTGGGATTTATTAACTGGACCTGGATTTGACATACCTTTGCTGATTGACAAGATCACAGGAGGTCAGCACATGCTGAAATTAGTCAAACATTTGTATATGTATGAAAGAGTGTAATTTTTACCAGTGAGGAGAGCAGAGCTGGACGCCTCTTCAACAGAATGGTGGCCTGAAAGACAAGGCAACGTAAGCATTCCACTTGAAAATACTCAGCCTGACAAGCTAGTGGTTTAGCAATCTGACATTTGGTAGACATGCAAAAGTCTCATGACGCCATGTTCCCCACCCAAAAAAAACAGCAAGTCAGACATTTTAAGGGTCATTTGGGCCTAAGATGCCTGTAGACAGAAAATAAAAAACACACACACAAAGGTACTTGATTTAGTCTGTTTAATAGTGATATTTTATATAAAAACACAGAAATTGTGCCATTTTGCAGTCGACCTGGCAGTTCTGTTTTAGATGCAAGCCTGTGGACAGAAATGAGACAACACGCATGCATGATAATATACACGATTTATTTGGTTTTCTGGTGAAGTTTTGTCTACTTACCGTCGGCAAAACGGCACTTTCGTCCAGATGCTGGAAAAGGTTTGAGCAAAAGCTTTGTTAGTCATCGTCACACAAAGTAGCTGCATTTCTGTTGAATGAACATCAAACTTAACCATGAATAAATATTTAAATTGCGTTCATCCATTTATGAGTATGTACGTTCCGAAAACGTGCAATTTAAATTAGAAGCGTTAATTACCAATGCCAGTGCTGCCGCTTTAGGATGCCATGTTAGCAAGGCGTGAGCACGCCAAATATGCTTCTTTAGTTCAACGTGAGAAAAAGAGTGAGTTTTAAGAGGCCATCAAAGATTGAGTACTCACCTTGCCGTCAGCGTGCTGAGAAAAAGTGATTGTCTTCTTCCCCCGACTTAAATAGGTTTCCGGTGATGACGTCACTTCCAGAGGAAAAAAAAAACAAAAAACTTCTATTTAACACAGAAAGCTAAGAGGTAGATTTTGGAAAAGAAGCTGTGTTATGGTGATATTGCGGTAGTGAAATATGCTTACCGGGATTCGAACCCGGGTTGCCTGTGGAGAAACGGGGGATTTTACCACTCGACTACCACTTTGCGGGAGTCAACACATGTGACCCTCTTTATACTATATACGAGTAGGGCGACAGAACGCAAATGTATTACTGCATATATCTATAACCTTTCAAATGACATTAGAAGATCTGACATGGTCGAACGGTTAGTGTCATAGTTTGGTCTACGGGAGACCCGGGTTCGACTCTTGCTTTGTTCGCCAATTAATTTGTAAATGGAGCAAAGAGTGAGAATCGAACCCGGGTCTCTGGAACACCAAGCCACACCTTATACCACTCGGCCATCTTGACGGAGAAATTCCGGAATTTTGTTGTCTATTTATTGGATTGTGGTCAACACTTCTCATCTATCCGGACATTACCCGAGCCGCTTATCCTCAGTTACATGAAAAAATGAAATGTAATTGGGGCGAGGGTTGGCATCCCTCGTGCAGTGGTCACTTACACCGCTAACATTCCACGTGGACTGTGTGATGACACTCAAACAAATAACCCCCACCCCACCAGTGTTTACTACCACTAACTTCATGATGTCATCCATCGGGAGAGAGTCAACTTGGTTTGAAATTGAAGACGAACATGACAAAGAGACAGTGTAATTTGTTACTTTGCTTTATTGGTGGTCGTAAATAAAGTGCTTGAATTAAACACACAAGTGTCTTCTTGTCTGCTTCAGTCACAAACAGTGCGTGTTTTAGTTTCAAGATTCTTGCTTTGTCGAGAAAGGCAACTCTGCTGGGAGATTGAGAAGCGTCTCTCGTCTTGTCGGATCGTCTCGTCGGATGGGCGGAGTGGGCGGAGTGCGCGGGTCGCTACTGGTCCGACAGGTCTTAAGCTTTCTCCTGCAACACACAACGAAACATGATGAAATCAAATTTAATCATAACTATTAATACTATTGGGGAGAAAATTGGGAAGACTTTCTCAGGCCCCCCAAAGTATCACGTGTCATCGGGAATATTCTCCCGATATACTGCGCTCATCCAACCCACCCCTACACCACCACATCCAAACCAAATTTACCAGTGTGTGCGTGAAAAAAAGATTAACGAGAAGAAACTACGACCAATCGCCACCACAACTCACGTGCACAATCTCAACCTGTGCCCACATAAATCTCTTAAAATATCAAAAACAACTCTTTGATTGCACACATATGGAGAAGAAAATTGTAATGTCCATAAAATCTCAAAAATTGCTGCGATCCTTTTGATATTGACAAAACAAGTCTTAAACTCCTGCCGGGCCGAATCTGCTTCTGTTAGTGACGAAAAGGTTTCGTTCGCCTTCGGAAAATCATTACAAACCAGGGTTTTGACGCCCACCCAAATGGAAAGCGATCGACGGAAAAAATCTGTTCACCTCTAGTTCACCGCTATCTGTTGCCATGGTTACAATGCACGCACAGCGCAGTCGTTTAGCATTCTGAATATAGCTTCACATTTAAACGCAGATGTACTGTTGTTTCCCGTGTCCTCGTTAATAGTAACGATGTAATAATAATAATAAACAGAAGAAGATAATTATACAACACCCTGAACTACTCCCTGCGTGCCGGCTGTTTAAAGGTTTATTTACCGTAACATCGGTGCTAATTTTGGTAAGCATATCTGCCTTTTACTGTATGTGGAGCATTTAGCTAGCCGCCGTGCGTTGCGTCATCACTTGCTTTACACGCCAGTGTTGCGTGGAACAATAGTTTGGAGTGACAATTAAACAACTTGAAGAACTTTTGCCTCTTACTTGTAGAAGTGGTTGAAAAGTGCCCTGCCCTGAGATAATCTTGAATGTGGGAGATCAATGAGAACACGTTAATTTGCCTGAATTCAGATGACTACTACCCTTTGACTATTGTATTGTACATACATATTTGACAAGATCGATATCATACCTCTGGTCAGTTTTCCTGTTGACGTTTCTAAGGATCCAAATCTCCAATCACACGCAATTTCCCGCACACTCGCCTGCCTGTCTAAAGTTTAAGTTTACTTCAACGTCGCTACAAATTGTTAAGTCACTTAAAACATGTAGTCGCGTAAACTACCAAAATGTTTACACTCAGTAGCTGCATTTGCAAAGGCGAAGCACGCCCCGCCGCATGGAATTGTGGGATATAGTCGAGGATACCAACTATTTTTTCCAGGTTACAAAAAAAGTTCACAATGTCGTCTTTAGGCGCTTCGCTGACGTCATCTCCTGGTCACGAGGAGAAATGCTTTCGGTGGCAACTTCCGGGAATCTAAAGATATACGAACCGTATTTCGATTTGTGTCACGTGCTATATTCGACTTCTGTTTTAGACTTTCCCTTACTTGTTCCAGACAACAAAATAGAAAATTAAGCTGTATTTCAATGTTGGTGTTTGTATTATAAAATGAAAATCAAATGAGTCCTTTTTTCCCCATTTTTCACATCTGCTTCCAAACATAATATCCAATGACCAAAAGAGACACGGACCACACCTGAGCACATACGTTTGTATTTCCAGGTTCTAGTCAAGACTTGAGCAGCAGCATTCGGGATGTACTGCAGTTGTCTTATATCTTATTTAGACAGCAGACAAGTAGTCTAACCTGCTGGAGACCAACTTTGCCTCAGAATGGAATTAGCTGGAGAAATTTCACATCTACACACTGATCTGTTTGATGTCGTGACAGAATGAATCCAACTTCATCTACCATCAGTAACATGTAAATATGAGTGACATTTCCATAGTTGGGGTAGCTTCATATTAGCTGTCTTAATGAAAGCATGTACAGATTAAACAACAAGGGTCAGAGGACTGACACCTGGGGACTCAAACCAGTTTAGCGCTGTACCAGAGAGCCCCATCCAGTGTTCAAACCTCAGTAATAAGATTACATGGTCAACTATGTGGAAGACAGTGCTCAGATCCAGCAGAACTAAGCCCGAGACTTTGCTTCCATCTGCAGCTTGAAACTACTGGGCATCAAAGGTCATATAGGTCAATTAGGGGCATTTTTAAAAAATGCCCCTTACTGTGTCAATATGAATATCAAATTATTTTTATTGTCACAAGGAATCCAAACATGTATACAGAACTTTGATATGCATCCAACCTCAAATGACGGCGCTATGACCAAATATTATGAAGCGGTCAACCTATTGTGAAAAGTCAAATTCAAATAAACGTTGAAGATTGTCCAATTTGGGAAATCGTCTAATTGTACGGTATGTTTTCCTGTATTGCCAATTCAAGTAAGCAATTTTGAAAGGCAAAATGATAACTTTGACCTTGAACTTTCAAAATGACTGCCAAAGCGAGTGATTTGAATAGTAATGTCATGTCATGTCATGTCATCTTCCAAACCGCTTATCCTATACAGGGTCACGGGGAGTTGCTGGAGCCTATCCCAGCCGTCAATGGGCGAAGGCAGACTACACCCCGAACTGGTCGCCAGCCAGTCGCAGGGCAGAATAGTAATGTGTACTTCAAATAAACATTAAACCTTGTTCTGCAGTTGTTCGCATTATTCATACTCAGTTTCATATCCATCAGTTTGGATCACTGTCAGAATCTGTGTCAGTTATTTTAAGTTCTGTGGAAGAGCTAGTTTGGTGTATCACACTGACAAATATTTACCTTCTTGTGATATCCAACCGTGTTGAAGTGGAGATGGAGGAGCATGATGGTTCATGAACCTGATAAGTTTTCTCTGCTTACCTTCAAATTACGATAATTGTTTCACAAGGGATCCTTAGTGTAGATGTTCACTTTGAATTTGGAGAAGATGAAGTCTGGCTTCATTTGCAGTCTCAACCCAGATGGGGAGGACTACTATTTTCATTTTTGAAAAAGTATTTTTATTTTAGTTTAGTTCAGTTAGATTTTTCATTCATTTCATTTCACCATATTAACTTGCTACTTGTTTTTTTTTTGTTTTTTTAAACAAAGAGGGGTTAGAATGTCACAACATTTTTGCAAAAAAGATGCATACAATTGATGTTAGCAACACTGAGCAGCCTTACCTGTAGTCACATAGCCCCAGGTTGACAAGGTCAGTAAAAACCTTCCTTAAGGCAGCTGAGAACTCTTTTGCATTGAAGAAAAAAAATAATGATTACTTTAATACAGAGAAATCACATTCCTTAATTTTAAACATTAAAGTATTGCAAAATGAGTAAAAAATGTACACACTAAAAATATACTGTATATTTTAATGTACTTCAATATTTTTTTCAAATGGGTCTAACAGACATGATTTAAACTAAAAGTATATTTATATAATAACAACATTGACCCTCTCGAACCACCAGAGGCATAATGCTACACGGGAGAAAATGGAAGGAACAAGCAGCATGCAGTACCTTTGAAGAATATGTTGATGGAGACATGTGCAGGTAGACGACCAGCAGCAGGTGAACATGGGGAGAGATTTGACACAAAATTAGTCACACAAATGCATCCGCGATGGTGTTTTTCAGATCCACAAATACAAAAACGTGTTTTGTCAATATTCGTTCCAAAAACCAAACTGAAACAAAACTGACAAATGTTTAATTTTGCTAACGCATTGAAAACCCCCCAAAATAAATACATATCTGATAACAGGCGCTCGACAACGCTGCTGTAGCAGCAAAGAGAAGGCAAGAAAAAGAACGTCTCCATGTCAAGCAAAGCAAGCTTGGGGTAAACAAATTACGGTCGTATTTTGTTTCCCGAGTTGTGTCAAACACATAAAAGTTCAGCTTTCCGTTTTGCAATTTCAAAGTTTTAAACAAAAAACGGGATATAGCTCATTCCCGTTAAATGGAAACAGCCGAACTGCCTATAGTGGATTGAGTAGAGATGGCCTTTCCACACATTTCATATTCTCATAAAATATTTGAGACCTGTGTGTGCGTGTGAGGACGTCTTGAAATTGCGTGCCTGCTGATCCACAAATGCACAGTCGACATTTCACATGCAGAATTGAATTTACACAATAAGTCATGATAATTTAACCCAACTTTGACAACCTTGACTTTTGATTGTCAGCTGAGTTCGACTTGTGGGCGTGCTAGCTCACGATCACCTTTGTTGATATTGTTTTACCATAGCTAGCAAGCTTCCAGTGACTAGCGAGTAACGATAGACGAACTAGAAGGGCTCAGTGTCGTTATGCTCCTAAATAGTGTACAATACATACATTTGTATATACATGGCAAAGAGTTTAAAAACGTTTAAATTACTCACTGAAAACGCAGCTACCAGTCACTAGGAGACTTGGTCATCGAAACGGATGTGTACGTTTCTTCTTCTTCTTTTTCTGCTGCTGCTGCTTCTTCGTCTTGATTTTGGCGGGTTACATCTCCTTGGTGCATATCGCCACCTACTGGACAGGAGATCGCAAAGGCATTTGACAAGCAATGTTGTCCTATGATGATATCTATCTACCGTAGGTCAAAGAATGCGTACGACTGTACGATATGAGAAGGCTCAATTCAAATGGAAAGAAAAGCGTCCTTGCTAAATTCTGCAACTACTCTTCAAACAACAACACTGTTGGAAGATGTTTTATATGTATAAGGCACCACTTTGAGACTACTACTTGCCTTTTTTGTCTGTTTGTTGATTTTGTTTGCTCTAATATTGTGGAAAGGCTGCCATTGCAGGCTAAATATGAGAAGAGAATATTCAAAGACGCTTGTCTTTCAGGACAACAGGTCTCCAGCGAAGATGTGTGGCAATTTCTAACCCAGATGTTAAAGTTGTTCTTGAATGTGATACTAATTCACAAATTAGTATTTTGTGCACCCATTATATGTGACTTTTTATGGTCACACATTCGCATTTTGTGTCCAATTATTAATAATGTGACCACAAATTAAAACAAATATAATGTTTGGATCTCCATTGATGTTAGTGGATCTATTGCTGGGAGTTGTTTTTATTTCTTTTTAAATGAAACAAGCTGTTGGTGCCAGCACTTTGTCACATATTGTAAATAAGTGCATATAATTGTATTGAAGGTGTTTTCTGGTTAATTGGTATATGAGGTGCTTGTCACGTGGTGCTCGGTGGTGCGTCAGCACAGGTGGTAAAATCATCTGTTTACTTGGCGGAAGTGGGTGGTTTTTGAACTCTCAGAGGGTGAACGGGAAGCCGTACTTTTTGCTGACCGCACGCTCACACGAATGATTAATTGCATGCATGACTGATCACTTTGGAACGCATGTTGAACCTACTAATGGAACGTAGTGGACATGTTATAAAAACTCAAGCAACTTTCTGGATCGAGGATCGTTGTGGACGCATGGACAAGCGGCGCGTCTGGCAAGGTAAAGACTCCCCGTACTCAGCCCCTTGGTAACTAATAATTGCTTTTTTGCTAGTTGCCTATACATGCATTTAAAGTGCACGGCGGCCATGAAGTTCAACAGTGAAGCTCAAGTCTCAAGATAATGTATGCAGAAATGGTAACATCAACAAAAAAAGTAAAACATCATTGTTGTCACCAAGCTGTTTGCACACAAATCAGAAAGGGGGGCGGTGGCTGTTGGAGCGAATGGCTATTTTTATTTAAAAGAAAATAGTCAAAATCCTCTTATTTACAGTAAAATGCGAATGAACATATTATGATTTCCTTAGTCCTCCATGAAAGCATAGATACAACAATACATACTTATTTATAAAAACGTGTTTATTTCTTTATTTGGGTAGTGGAGCATACGTGTACGTTATCACTGATGGATACTTCATCAACCAGGCGAGAATATTGGTCTTTCCCCATGGTTGTAGTGGAGTTTGACAGAGCTGTCAAATTGTATGTTGTCAATGAATGTCGTGTGCTGGGGCGTGACGTTGGCGGACAGAAAGAGCTTCCACCCCAACATCAACAACTTAGAGTATGCGGTGTACAGGTGCAGCTTCACTGAGAGGCGTCTGGAATATGTTGCTGACCAAAATGTGTTGCTTTTTTTGTGCTGGCGATTGCAGTGAATGTCATTAAATAGATGTAAATAAATGTAAAAACTCAAAATAAATGAAAACACCTTTAAATGATTAAAAATGTCATGGCGTATCTAAATTGATCCTGAACAAAATAATAAATATTAGTTAGTCCTGTCAAGCAATTAATTTATTTTAAGTAATGAATGCAAAATTTAACATAAATCGTAATCACATTTTTTCAACTATAATTTTATACGAAGCTTGTAACAGGTATTTACTTTAGCAAAATCTTGGAAAAAAAATAAGTACCGTCACACAGTATTACGATTCAGAGGCTGTTCAAATCGCTTTCTTTGATCCTTGAATATGATTCTTTGAGTATCAGAGGGGATGGAGCCTTTTGTTGCTGGTCCTTCCCTCTCGAATGACCTTCCATTAAATGTCGGGCAAGCCCCTTCTCTGTCCGTTTTGAAAAGCCTTTTGAAGACACGTATCCAGTCTTTGACTTTTGATCCGATGTGAGACTGACACTTTATTGCTGTTTTCCAGTGTCTACTGTAGTAATTTGTGTTTTGATTTATTGCGTGCACTTGTCATATTATTGCTATTTTGTTATAGTAATGTAAAGTGCTTTGTTAAAGCTTCAGCTGTTATGAAATGCTACAAACAAGTCAATCTTTGCTTTATGCAATTGATTCTCCTCGTAAGTTTATCTGCAAGGTGAGCAGAGGTCAGCTGCCACAGGATTTAAATAAAATGGATTTTTTTTTTTTTAACGCTTTATGAAATTTAAATTCATCTCTAGAGTTAACACTTTAATAATTAGAGTCCGAAATTGTATTCATGATGGACAATTTAATCTGCTATTTCCCCAATTAATAATTTCACATTGTAATACAAAGGATTATTTGGGCGACAGGCAAAAAGAACAAACAAAACTGTGTAATCTTACATCGTCAACTTAAAAAGTGATATACTTTTGATAAAAGTTATGTATTTTGGAAATGTAAAGTAATACTTATCAGATACTGTAGTGTTGTAAATTTACAAGGGGATCAGATTGCTGCCCGTTGGAGTAGTTTTAATTTTTGTGTATGTTTGAACAATATTAAACTCCTCTATCTTAGCACATGGGCGGAGTATTTTCACTTGGAGGACTTTGAGGTCCTGCTTGACCAGTTGATTGAAAGGAGCGTGAGATGCTCATTGGAAGTCAGGTGTGGAGAAAGCCACCAGCTGATTGCTCACAAAGATGCATGACGTGTGAGGGCACATGTGCAATTGTTAAAAGTGAAACTATACCACCCTATTTTACTAATAATACGACTTGAATCTTAAAATAGACAATTTTAAAAAAATGAACTTTTATGTGCAGTAGAGTGTAACTTACTGCTTTTATTTTCTGCCTGACCAGATGGATGGAGGAGACTTCGTGCTCAAAGGTGCAGCCGACGGACTTGTGGGACATGCGGAAGGGAAAGCCAAGATGCATTTGGACCCGTGTGAGTATTGAGCAGTGGTGTGTGTTTGACGAGCTGATATGTGATGTGACATCGCACCACAAGGTGGGCATGAGTGCACTCAACTTCAACTTCATGCACTGCGCGACACCATCGTCAGACTCTTCTGGACATGTTTTTGAATGACAATGATGTGGGCCAAATTAGTTAAAAAATAATGTCATATTTAAAAAAAAAAAAGTACATCTATTTTTGACTAACTTGGTTCATATCAGTGTCATTTCAAAACATGTCCAGCAGTGTGTGATGATGGTGTTGCGCTGTACACTTAGTTTTTGTCCCAGTGTGCTCACGTCCCCCTTTGGTGGCATCGCCAAAGTGTGTGCGCGTCATTTCAAGTAAGTGACATCACACATGAGCTCGTCAAGCAGGCAACACTTGAGCTGCTTCCATCGTCAATGTCTGTGTGTGCAACTTGAGTTGGCTCACACAAACATTGACTGGTGAAATGCTTTCAAATTGTCATGTTAGCTTCTGTGTCCAATAAATTGTTCAACTTGAATTGGAGTCTTTGTGTTTTATTGGTAAATCTGCCCTCATTTGAAGCCATCATGGGTGTCGGTTGCTGCAGTGGAAAACTATTCCAAAGGCTGCTTGAAGTCTTGAGGTGAGAGTTGCACGTCAGTGACTACTACTGTGGACACAAGTGTCACATTACTACTCCTGTTTGCCTCCTCATGACTCAAAACTGGAGCAATCTTTAAATTCATCGAGCTTTGGGTCATGTGAGATTGAGGGGAATAGTAAAAGTCCTGTCTCATGTAGTGACTGAAGTGCAACTTTGATCTGAAGACTCAAAAATGCCTTCAAAAAAGACTATCTGCTGCTAGGACCGCCCCTAACCCCGCCCAAATTTCAATCCACCAATCACAGCGTGGCTCGGATTTGCATAGCCAATCAGAACGCATGAATTTGCATAACCACGCCCACTTCTAAAAATCCGACCAATCAGGGCACCCCAAATTTGCATAGCCACGCCCACGTTGGGACCCACCAATCACAGTGCTCCTAATTTGCATAATCCCGCCCACCTTTCGACCAATCGCCGCCTTTTATCTGCATTGCTCCACCCACTTCCAGACCCATCAGCGAATCAGAAAGCCTTATTCCAGCCTTGCCCCACCCACTTTCTAAAAAAAAAAAATGAAAAAAAAAGAATTTTTGGAAAAAAAATTTGGGGAAAAAAAATTTGAAAAAATATTTTTGATTTTTTTGTTTTAACTTTGAAGATTGAAGTTTTTTTGTGATGTGTGTAAGAATCAAGTTGAGAGTTTAAGTGTTATTTGTAATCAAGCTTTATTTCTTTTGCAGAGTTGACAATCGCAAACAAACAAGTTACAAGTTGGATGACAGTCTGCTCGTTGCAAAGTCGGCAAGCGAGAAGACAAAGTTGCAAGTTGGATGACAGTCGGCTCGTTGCAAAGTCCTCAAGTGGTCGGCCAGCGAGAAGACAAAGTTGCAAGTCTGATGACAGTCTGCTCGTTGCTTAGTGGTCAGCCAGCGAGAAGAACTTGGACAAGCGTGTGGACCTAAGACAAAAAAAAAACATTTGTGAGTCAAAAGTTAAGTCAACATCTTGTGCAGAAGATGTTTGGGGCTTCAAACCTACCAGCGACGAAGACGCAAGTCTTCAGGTGCGTTATGATGGATGATCTTCATCCTTGCTGCCTATAAAAAGGGGAAGAAAAGGTCAGAAAAGTCGCATTGAGGATTGTGCAATGAAGAATTTTAAGAGCATACCGTCCAAGTGTAAATGTCTCCCATTTCTTCTCAGGCTGCCTCCAAGTTTGGCTTCAGCACCTCGTGGATGAGCAAGCAACAAGAAAGGCTAAAGTGTTGCTGGTCTCGGGCTGTGAGCAGGTACTTGATCGACCGCACTGGACACAAGAACAAATCATTCAACTCTGTCGAGACAACTGGAACATGCTCGCTGAAATTAAATGTTCCTTTTCTTACCAGCAGAGGACTCATCCTCAGGCAGACGCACTTGGAGTCATGTTGCACTCCAGTAGCGCCATCTGCTGGACAACAAACATGTGAGTAGACAATTCTATTACTAACCTGAAAGGCGGTTATGTTTTACTGTTACATTTCTGCAGGAGCTCCTTATTGAGGCAGTCATCTGGAACACCATGGCGACAAGTTGGATGACATGTAAAGACAGTCTCCTCATCGCTGCACGGTGGAGTCGTCAGCTGGTCAGCATGGGGACCTAAAGACAAAAAGGGGAGTTCAAAGTTAACTCAAAAGCTTAAGGCATCAGCAATATACCATGAATGTAGTGTTTCGCCTTCAATGGCAACTCATTTTTAGTTGACTATAAAATGTTTTGATTGGCTGTAGACTGGAACCTTCCACTGCAGCATCTGGTCGAGCTCCGGAAACTCTGGACTGGTGCAGAGACTTCTCCTGGATGGACAAACCTGCAAATACCACAAATGATGGACCAGACAAACTGCTATTTTTAAGTAAGTTTATTTGCATGTCTTAGTATTGAAAATGTTAGCAACTTTGAAGACCCTCCACATTTATGGAGAATTTCTTTGCCCAGCAGGTGGAAGAGTCCCCCCGATGGCACTCTTACTGGAAGCTGCAGTGCATGCCAAAGAAAAAGCAGGCGAGTGCCCTTTCAACATGCCAAGTTTTTGTAGTCTGTTTAACCGGTCAGCAAGTTGATCGCGCCACCTAGAACAACAAAAAACAGTCAAGTACTTTGATTCATCAAGTTTGTCTTTTGCAACAGGTCCCAACCTTGGCCAAGAGGAGCGCAACTTGACAAGTTGAGCCATACCGGTTCTTCAGCGCCACCTGGTAGACAAGAGCAGAACAAAAGTCACTTGTTGACCAGGGTCTTCAATCCTGTTCCTTGTGGGTCCTGTTCCATGCCAGTTTTCCATTGCGCCCATCTGCAACACACCCGATTCAAATCATCAGCAAGCTCTTTAGGAGCTTGATCATATTAACCAGCTGTATTGCAGCAGGGAGACAAAATATTCATGAAAGCGGTCTCAAGGAACAGGATTGGAGAGACCTGATGAGTGTCCTGACTGCAACATTAGCAAAACTGCAGAGAAAAAAAAAATGCTCACTTTATACACCACCATTTTGTTCCACAGCCCTCAATGAAGCTCTGGCATGACTGCAGAAAAAGAGGGGGAGGAAAAACAAAAAGCTGAAGTTCAAATGGGACACTGCTGGAAAGTCACATCGGGTCTCCTGAGCCTTCTTCGGTTTCATCCAGAATCTTGGCTGGTGCTTCTTCCTGGAGTGAGACTGCAGCAAACATTAAAGTTGACAATGACCCAAGTGTTGCCATCGAGTCCATGTTCCCACCTGACTCAGGTGTCAAATTCAGGTCCAGAAAGTAAAACCCTTGCCGCCACAGTTTGGCTGTAGCCGCAGGCGCTTCCACTCAACCGGTAAACGAGCTACGCAGAAGCTGTTTGAGTGGAAGCACCTGTGGCGCAAGTTAAACTGTGCCTGGGATTTATTAACTGGACCTGGATTTGACATACCTTTGCTGATTGACAAGATCACATGAGGTCCCCTGGTCAGCACATGCTGAAATTAGTCATGAAAGCGTGCGTTTTACCAGTGAGGAGAGCAGAGCTGGACGCCTCTTCAACAGAATGGTGGCCTGAAAGACAAGGGAACGTAAGCATTTCACTTGAAAATACTCAGCCTGACAAGCTAGTGGTTTAGCAATCTGACATTTGGTAGACTCAAACGTCGCATGACGCCATATCCCAAAAAGACAGCAAGTCAGCCATTTTAAGGGTCATTTGGGCCTAAGATGCCTGTAGACAGAAAATAAAACACACACACCCAGATACTTGATTTAGTCTGTTTAATAGTGATATTTTATATAAAAACACAGAAATTGTGCCATTTTGCAGTCGACCTGGCAGTTCTGTTTTAGATGCAAGCCTGTGGACAGAAATGAGACAACACGCATGCATGATAATATACACGATTTATTTGGTTTACTGGTGAAGTTTTGTCTACTTACCCTCGGCAAAACGGCACTTTCGTCCAGATGCTGGAAAAGGTTTGAGCAAAAGCTTTGTTAGTCATCGTCACACAAAGTAGCTGCATTTCTGTTGACTAAACATCAAACTTAACCATGAATAAATATTTAAATTACTGCGTTCATCCATTTATGAGTATGTACGTTCCGAAAACGTGCAATTTAAATTAGAAGCGTTAATTACCAATGCCAGTGCTGCCGCTTTAGGTTGCCATGTTAGCAAGGCGTGAGCACGCCAAAAGTGCTTCTTTAGTTCAACGTGAGCAAAAGAGTGAGTTTTAAGAGGCCATTAAAGATTGAGTACTCACCTTGCTGTCAGCGTGCTGAGAAAGAGTGATTGTCTTCTTCCCCCGACTTAAATAGGTTTCCGGTGATGACGTCACTTCCATAGGGGGAAAAAAAAAATAAAACTTCTATTTAACACAGAAAGCTCAGAGGTAGATTTTGGAAAAGAAGCTGTGTTATGGTGACATTGCGGTAGTGAAATAATAGATGCATTGCCATATATGCTTACCGGGATTCGAACCCGGGTTGTCTGTGGAGGAACGGGGAATTTTACCACTCGACTACCACTTTGTCTGAGTTAACATATGTGACCCTACTACTATACTAAATACGAGTAGGGCGACAACGCAAATGTATTACTGCATATATCTATAACATTTCGAACAACACTAGAAGATCTGACATGGTCGAATGGTTAGTGACATAGTTTGGTCTACGGGTGAACCGGGTTCGACTCTTGCTTTGTCCTCCCATTAATTTGTAAATGACGCAAAGAGTGAGGATCGAACCCGAGTCTCTGGAACACCAAGCTACATCTTATACCACTCGGCCATCTTGACGGAGAAAATTCGGAATTTTGTTGTGTATTTATTGAATTGTGGTCAACAGTTGAAAAGTGTTTCCTGATGTCTTCCAGACATTCATCTATCCGGACATTACCCGAGCCGCTTATCCTCAGTTACATGAAAAAAGGAAATGTAATTGGGGCGAGGGTTGGCATCCCTCGTGCAGTGGTCACTTACACCGCTAACATTCCACGTGGACTGTGTGATGACACTCAAATAACCCCCACCCCACCAGTGTTTACTACCACTAACTTCATGATGTCATCCATCGGGAGAGAGTCAACTTGGTTTGAAATTGAAGACGAACATGACAAAGAGACAGTGTAATTTGTTACTTTGCTTTATTTGTGGTCGTAAATAAAGTGCTTGAATTAAACACACAAGTGTCTTCTTGTCTGCTTCAGTCACAAACAGTTCGTGTTTTAGTTTCAAAATTCTTGCTTTGTCGAGAAAGGCAACTCTGCTGGGAGATTGAGAAGCGTCTCGTCTCGTCTCGTCTCGTCGGATGGGCGGAGTGGGTGGGTCGTTACTGGTCCGACAGGTCTGTAGCCTTGACCTGCAACACACAACGAAACATGATGAAATCAAATTTAATAATAACTATTAATACTTTTGGGGAGAAATTTGGGAAGACTTTCCCAGGCCCCCCCAAAGTATCACGTGTCGTCGGGAAAATACTCCACCGCTCATCCAACCCACCCCTACACCCAAACACCACCACATCCAAACCAGATTTACCACTTTTGATTTGACAAAACAAGTCTTAAACTCCTGCCAGGCCGAATCTGCTTCAGTTAGTGACGAAAAAGTTTCGTTCGCCTTCTGAAAATCATTACAAACCAGGATTTTGACGCCCACCCAAATGTAAAGCGATCGACGGAAAAAATCTGACCACCTCTAGTTCACCGCTAGCTGTTGCCATGGTTACAATGCACGCACATCGCAGTTGTTTAGCATTCTGAAGATAGCTTCACATTTAAACGCAGATGTACTGTTGTTTCCCGTGTCCTCGTTAATAGTTAGCTTTATAATAATAATAAACAGAATAGGATAATTACACAACACCCTCGACTGCTCCCTGCGTGCTGTTTAAAAGTTTATTTACCGTAACATCGGTGCTAATTTTGGTCAGCATATCTGCCTTTTACTGTATGTATAGCATTTAGCTAGCGGACGTGCGTTGTGTCATCACTTGTTTTACACGCCAATGTTGCATGGAACAATAGCTTGGAGTGACAATTAAACAACTTGAAGTAAGAACCTTTGCCTCTTACTTGTAGAAGTGGTTGAAAAGTGCTCCGCCCTGAGATAATCTTGAATGTAGTAGACTACTACCGTTTGACTATTGTACATACATACATATATATATATATGTATATTTATATGTATAAATATATATACATACATACATACATATAAGATCGATATCATACCTCTGGTCAGTAATCCAGTCTTCCTGTTGACGTTTCTAAGGATCCACATCTCCAATCACACGCAATTTTCCGCACACTCGCCTGGCTAAGTTTACTTTTCCATCGCTACAAATTGTTAAAAGACACTTAAAACTTGTAGTCGCGTAAACTATCAAAATGTTTACACTCAGTAGCTGCATTTGCAAAGGAGAAGCACGCCCCGCTACATAGGATTGTGGGATATAGTAGCGGATAATTTTTTCCAGGTTACCAAAAAATTCACGATGTCGTCTTCGGCCGCTACGCTGTCGCCATCTCCTGGTCACTCGCAGAAATGCTTTCAGTGACAACTTCCAGGAATCTAAAACAGATTTTTTTCAGATTTCGATTTGTGTCACATGCTGTATTCTATTTTCGTTGTAGAAATGAAAATTTAAAAAACAAACTGTTCGTGCACTTTTCCTTACTCGTTCCAGACAACAAACGACAAAATCAAACAGCATTTCAACTATGGGGTTTCTATTTTAAAATGAAAATGCAATAACCAGTCGTTTTTCCATTTTTCACATCTTCCAAACATAATATCCAATGACAAATAAGACATCTTGAAACGGCGTAACGTGTCAAAAATAAATGCGCGTGTCCGCGGACCCACATACGCACACTCGAAAATTTGCATACAGAATTGAATATTTACAAATAGTAATGATAAATGCACATAAAAGCAAAACAAAAATAAAAAAGTGAAAATCGCGCATGTATATGTGGATCTGAAAAACACGAAGAAAAACGTGAATATCACGGATGTATTTGTGGATCTGAAAAACAGGTGAGAATCAAAAATATGTTTGAGGATTTGAAAAACACGTGAAAATACAATAGCGTATGTATTTGTATGAATAATTTTGACAAATCTCTCCCCATACAGATGTATCATCTGGTTTAGCTTGATATGACTGAAGCACTGGTCAATGCAACGGCTGGAAATAAAAACACTTTATTATTAATTCTTTAAAACAAATGTTGATTGCCAGCAAACATACTACACCTAACAAAACGTGGCGGGGGGTTGACACAAATATTTACAGGACAGACAAAAAAAGTGCTTAAGTTTTAGCAGGATGAAAGAGTTGGCGACAGTGAAGAGGAGATGCTTTCACGCACACTTCTAATCTTCCATGGAGCCCCAAAAATGACAACAACAAAAAATTCAAATTGTGGCCATAATATAGATAACATGCACGCAAAAATGCTAGTTTGTGGCCACAAATTTGGTAAAACACAATTTTGTTGCTGTTCTGTGAAAAACACTTATGTCCATTTTTTTCATGTATTTTTTTTAATTTTATTTTTTACATTAATGGGGTTTACGCATTACGGATATCCCATTAACGTGAACATTATGCCAAAATTGGACATACTTGTTTTTCACAGGACAGTGACGATTTGCAAATTTGTAGCTATGAAACACTACATTGTGGCCACTAGTTGTGTGACATGCACAAAAAAATACAAATTTGTGGCCACAGAGTAGCTATAATGAGCACGTAATATCCATCCATCCCTGGACAGTTTTGTAAGCAAATTAAGCGCACCTTCCAAAGAAACTAAAGGTTGAGATCATTGCAATTTTTAGTGAAGGTGCACTCCATTTGCTTCGCCCGACATCAGAGTTGTTCATGGGAATGATGATAAAACCACACATTCGTATTATGCGGCCAGAATTTGTGCACAAGTTACATCTAAATTATGGCCAAAAAATAACAAACCCTCCATACCCCCAACCCGCCCCATCTCACGTCTGGGACTCCATACTCCTCGATCCCCACTCGCTTCAGTTTCTTTTCAGGACCATAAACAACAACATCTTTTCAGTACCGCTCACAATGCTGAGAGCGTAACAAGCACGCTTCCCCGTCACAGCACGACATTCCAGACTACAGTAGTTGAACCACCGCCGCCGCCACCACCACTGACACACATGCACACACAATGTTCACACTCACCCTAACTGAGAACAGTCCCTTAGTTTTGAGATGGATGCAAGGGGTTATTTAAAAAAAAAAAAAAAACTTCTGGCGCTCCCCTTGACCTGATGATTATGTTTGAAACTGAGGGAAAAAAGTGCAGGCTTTGAATGTAAAGCTGACTTGCGTAGACTACAGCGGTGGTTCTCAAACTGGGGTCCCCGGACCACCCAGGGCAAAGTGTAACTTGGGTGCTCAAAAATTAATTTACAATAAATTGTCCGGAACATTTATGAAAGTGGATACCTACGTGTCCTCACTGATTCAGCGTCTGGCCAATTAAAAGCTCTGATATGGTTCTGACTAATTACTGGAGGGGTCAGAAAGATTTGCTGAATTAGCAACATCCTTATGTAAACTAGCTCTTCTGTTCTGTTCTGTTGCACATCAGGTAGCAACAATCGAGAGCCAAATTCGATTTGAATTAAGTTTGTTTCTATTTCACCCGGGGCATCATTTCGGGTGCGAGTTGAGTTTGACACTATTGTAGTAACGGTCTTAAATTTCGAGGTTGAAACATTTTTTATGATTGTTGGTAGGATTATGAACGGGTCCTTGAAAACCAATTCTCCCCCGCAAGGGGTCCCAGAACCCAAAAAGCTTGAGAACCCCCTGGACTACAGACTATTGAAGAGTTAATGTCAGCGGAGCGCATCGAGCCGATCCTTTTGGAGACTACGGTACATGTGGATGGAAATCTTGAAGAATAACACGTGGATACACGTTGCAAGGCAGCGCAACTTCCTCAAACCCGTGGCGGAGTTCCTGACCCGAGGACTGACGGTGGAACCGAAGAATTCCTCCACAAACCAACTTCTTCAAAAAGTCTTCTTTGCCACCCCTTTTCCCATCTCGGAAGTCCGGAAAGAGCGAAAATAAGGAGCAGAAGCTTTTGGCTTCTTGGCCGGAAGCTCGTTGGAACTCCTGCATGGGGAGACTGACGAGCACGTGATGGAAGGGGATCCAGAAGCTTGAAGTTTTGGGGGGGGTTCTGCTTCTTGGGGAGCCGCAGGTGCAAGTGGATCGTGGCCCTTCAGAACCTTCCTCGCAGACTCCCGATTTGTCCTGCGACCGGCCTCCACGATGCGTTCCCTTTTCCCGCCTCGAAAGTCCGGAAAGATGATTGGTCAAGCGAAAAGCAAGGGGGAAAAAAAAAAAATAATAAAATAAAAAATAAAAAAAGAGTAGCAGCTCTAGTTCTTGGCCAGAAGCTTGACGAACTCCCCCCATGAAGAGGTTGATGATCTCGTTGTTGGATCTTGATGATCCTGTCATTCTATGAAGTCTTCGTGGCTTGGCTCGGTTCTTGGCTCAAGCGCTCGCCCTCGAGCTCGGGTGGCAGGGGCGGAAGTTTTGAAGTCCTCGGCGAGCTCCGGGTACTCTGTGAATCGCAGGCCTCCACAACCTCCCCGGGTGACTGCGATTTGTCCTCCGACCGGCCTCCACAAAGCAACCTCTTGGAGGGAAAAAAAAAAAAAAAAAAAAAAATGTCTTTGCATTTCCTTTTTCCCGCCGGAAAGATGAGTGGTCAAGCGAAGGAAAATAACGAGGAGCAGAATGAAAAAAGGGCCAAAAAGGAACAGGGGAAGTCAAGCGCGGGCAGGTAGGCGGGCCTCGCCTCCGTCGCGTGTGCATAAAGTCCCTTACAAGGTCGCTGGCCTCACTTCTTCTTGTCTTTGGGCTTCTTGTCCGGCCTGGGCCGGTTCTGCTCTGTGCGCGGTACCACCAAAACGCTCCCGTCGGCGGCGTACTGGAGAGAGTACCGACTGGGCGGGTAGGGCCGGCCTTGCTCATCTCGGACTTGGGCGAAAACCTCCTGGCACAGACTCTGCATTTTCTGCTTCATTTGCCGGATACAGCGCAGGAACTCCATCTTTTCCTTGAGGAGCCGGGCTTTGTCGCGCCGAAGCTGGTGCACGCCTTCCTCCAGGTTGATGATGGTGTCCAGCTTACGTTTCCGACAGTTCTGCGCCGCCATTTTGTTCTTGCCGCGCCGGCGGATGTCTCGGACCAGAGCCAGCTGCGCTTCGCTCAGCTGGTGCTTGGCCAGCAGCTCGTTGAACTCCTCCACGGGGAGGTTGACGATCTTGTCGTTGGAGAAGGGGATCTTCATGGCGCGGGCTCGCCGCTCATCCCGGCTCGAGTGCTTGTCCAGCAGCTCGGATGTGGGAGGTGGGAGCTTGGAGTTCTTGGGGTTCTGCTTCTTGGGGAGCTCCGGGCGCTCGGCGAAAGGGGTCCCGAGCGGTAGGTTGTAGGTATGGTTGTGGTTGATTCCTCCTAGCTGGGGGAGGCCGTGGAAGTTGTCCTGAATGGATAGAAATGAGAGAGAGAGAGAGAGTGAGAAAGATGGATGGATGGACTGATAGATTAAAAAACCCATCCATCCATTTCATAATAGCACTTTTCCTCATTAGGCAGAGAGTCAACTCTGGACCGGTCAGCAGCCAATCGGAACTAGTCCGTTGCTTGACATTGAAAGGGAATTAGTCCATTCTTCGTTTATGTGCCCAGACATTTGACGCCGACAAATAAGTGCGACGACAACTGGATTCAAACTTGGAACAAATGAAATTGGCCGGAGACTAGCGCGGGGTGTAACCCGCCTCTCGCCGAAGTCTGCTGGGCTCGGCTCGAGTCGGATCTACGGCCCGAATGAGGGTGGGAAGCGCCATATGAAATGGGTGGATGGTTTGGAATCAAAAGTCAACCTGGAAGCTCATGCGGCACAGCTTGCTGTATTCCGGCTGGTACCCGCCCACGGCTCCTTCCTCCGAGTCGGACGCGGCGGTGCTGTAGCCCACGGCGCCCTCCTCCGAGAAGGTGGCGGAGGTGGAGGAAGACGAGGAGGACGACGTCTCCGAGCTGCTGGGGGACGCCGGGCTGCGGCTGGAGTCCAGGGACAGGCCCGAGTCCGAGTCCAGCTCGTCCCGCAGCTGCGAGGCCTGAGCGTGACTGAAGCCCTCCTCCATGGCCAGATCCAGGAGGCTGATCTCATCCAGCATGGATTCCTCCAGAAGCCCGCCGAACGGGTCCGCCGGGATGGGTGTGGCGGTGACGTTGTTGGCACCGGTGGTGTTGAGAAGAGGGGGCAGAAAGAGTCCGGTGAGGTTGGTCGTCCCGAAGGTGGCGTTGATGTGGCTCGAGTTGCTGGAGGGCTCGACGCCGCCGCCGGTCGAGTCCAGCTGAGGCGGGAAAACCGGGGGGAACTCCTGGCTGCAGCCGGCCAGCGAGGCCTGGTGGAGGCTCACGTCCTGGTGGATGGGCGCTTCGGGCGGGACCAGTCCAAAGTCGGACGCCAACGTCCTGCTTATGTCGACGCCGCAGCCTGCGTCACTGTTGTTCACGTCCATGGCCTTCGACATAAAACACCGTCTTACATTTAGATCTTTTTCATTAGGGACGTTCGATCCCGTTTTGATTCAGAGCGATACCGCTACGTGTATCGATACCCGTAGTACTTTTGATATTGCCATCAGCGAAGCAAAACCTCATGAGTCATCGGTGTTATTTTGACACGTTACTAACCAATCTAAAGTCTTAACATTTTGGGGGTCTCCTCAAAAGTGACCATTTTGGAGGTACACGGTTTTGGCCCGATGCCAGCGATTTATAAAATTCATTTAAGACATTAACAAAAAATCTCAAACAAAGACCTTTCGTTCTGATGGAGATGATATTCGCCGATGTGTCAAATTGCGGGCGGCAGTATGGCGCCAACGAGCACTTAAGTCAGTGTTAGATTTTCTTTTGCCTTTCGTATCGGTGGCTGGTATCGGCAGCCTCCAACAGTATTCGATCACTTCAAATAAGGCCGTTCACACGCCAGTAACAGTTCAGTCAACTAGTTTATGTATGTGGAAAAAGTAATCATCAGCCTTTGTTTCAACAGGTGGCGCTATTCCTTCATTTGATTGAAAGAACTCCGACCGACATGTCTGTTTAGTCATTAACTCACGTATCGCCATCAAGAATCATCAATATGCGGTTGCGTACGTTAAACGTTGGGATTGGACCTACTTGCAGCTCCATGACAGCCATGATATCCTGCCACTGCTGCTCCAGGTCCA
The DNA here is from genome assembly GCF_054856515.1 of Filicampus tigris. Classification (NCBI taxonomy): domain Eukaryota; kingdom Metazoa; phylum Chordata; class Actinopteri; order Syngnathiformes; family Syngnathidae; genus Filicampus; species Filicampus tigris. The sequence continues at coordinate 11,419,560 of NC_141235.1, read as the reverse complement.
GCTGGGGCGCCAGGCTCTGCGACGTGGACGGAGCTTCTGCACCGGGGGCCGCCACCTCGGGTGGTGCGGCCGGGGTGGGAAACTAAGGAAAGAAGGAGAATGGATGAGATTAAAAAGTCATCTTTCCTTGTGTTTTCTTACCAAGAAGAAAAGTTCAACTGGTGGCGCGAAGCCAACCGCACACTTGGACGCTACCAGACGCCACTGAATAATTACGTTGAGGTGATTCGAAATGTCAACGGGCGCCGCAAAAGCACAGACGTTAGGTTATAGCAAATAATCCACAACAAAAATGACACGTGCTGCGTTTGCTATAGAGATAGACCGATATGTTGTTTTTTTTCAGGGCCGATACCGATTATTAGTAGTCAAGGAGGCCGATAACCGATATTTGGAGCCGATATTAATTTTCTGTAAAAAGGAAAATATTGGCTTCAAAATCTAAAGAAAATTTACTCTTAACTTTGTTGTAACGTCTTTAAGCGTGTTTATTGAACAATGTGTCAGGTTTGCATAATGCTGATTTAAAAAAAAAAAAAATCATTATTACAAGAAATTTTTGACAGTGTACATCTCTGTTATAAAATTCCAACAAAAGGTTCAGGGAGCACCCAGGGTTGTCAGCATGTCTTAAAAAGGATAAATGGAAAATTTAAACAATAGCTCCATGTAGTTTTTTCTACATTAAATGAAAAGTTCTCAATTTCAAAATGACAGAAATGTTCAACTTTCACATATGTTTGTTTTGATTTTTACGGTTTTAAATTGATTTATTATCGGCCAGCAGAGTTTTAAAAAAGGAAGATGCCGATATTCGTCCAAAAGCCAAATATCGGCGCCCATAATCGGCCCGGCCGATAATCGGTCTATCTCTACTTTGCTGTCATTCATCCACTACTCCCTCATCACTAAATGGGAATTTTTGGACTACATCAGTCAAATGAAAAATGTACTATTCAAAAACGACTTAAACGCACCTCTATTGATGATATGGCGGATACAAAATTACGTCAGACAAAAGTAGCTACAAAGCCCAGGTCAATCCACATCAGCTGTGGTTCAATAAAAATGAAATAGGTGGCGCTTCAAAACGTTGTTTCCCAATACGAACAACAGGGGTCATACTTTTCTGTTATTGCAATCACTCGTTTGCCGATAGTCCAGTTTCGTCTGGTTTGGCCGCCCAGTGTGCGTCTGGGCCTTACGTGGCCGCCTTTACCTCTGGGTCTTCTCCGAAGGGGAATGTGGCCTCCAGCAGCCTCAAGCACTCCTGCAGAGACAGGGAGGTCTGTGAGCCCGAGGCAGGCAGCTGCACAACATGCACACCACAAAGTGGAAAATGAGTCAACTTGAGGCGGCTGACATGAACAAGACATGACACCAAAGATGCAGAAAGTGGAATAGGGTTCGGCGCCGAAACTCAGCGCCATTCAGGTACCGGTTCTTATACGACTCATTATCAAAACAAAAGCACAAATAAATTGCGGTTTCAGCAGCTTGGTCCAGGACTAAATGAAAGCCAGGGGAGGTGTCGTATTGTCATCAGATCATATTTCTTCCAAAAAGCGCTGACTGTGTTGATGAATTGAAACGCTTTGGTTATACTTTGCACGTCCGTATTTATATCTTAAGAGGTGGGGTTATTCTTCCCAAGCTCTTTACACGTTCAAACTTGTTGGTGGAGGGATCATTTTGCTATTAGTCCTGCAGTGTGGTTCTTACAGTATTAGGTTAGTGAATTTCAGCGTGGAACGAGTGGTACGCAAAAAATTGCAATTTATGCGTATGTTGCAGTGGCTCAAAATTGTATTAGTCCAGCGTAGTGTATTTGTTTAACTTTTAAGTACAATATATTGTTGTTTTTTAAAAACATTTACATAGGAACGCATTGCATTCAACTCTTATGTGCGATACATTTGAATTGAATCATGATGTAAGTACAGTTCATTATTTTCCTAAATGAATGCATAGTGTTGATGTTCAAACTGCATAATGCGCAGTGGCTTGAAATCATTTTTAAAGCTGGTATAGCACATTGTTTAAATACGGTTCGGTCTTATTTCATTTTCAAGTACAATAAATTTGAATCTAATCTTTTAGTACAGTTTTTTTTTTTTTTAAATGTAAAGAACGGACAATTTGTATGTAACTTGTGTGTGCAATACAAAAGAGGGGAGTGGTAGACCAAACTGAGGAAGCTATTCGACCTGCTGCGGGATGCTCTCTCCCGTCTCGATGTCCACAGAGCGAAGTGTCTGGAGGTTAACGTCGTTCCTCCAGCTTTCTCGCTGCTGCTCCTCGTTGTTGTCCTTGCTCTCCTGGGCCAGACGATGCTTATCCTCCTCATTGTCCTTCTGCCGGCTGCTATAGTTAAACACCTCCCTGCCCGCGCCCAGGTCAATGTCCTGTCGCCACAGGATGTCAATCAGGTCGATGTCCTGCAGTACAGGAGTTAGTGCACACGTGACGAAGCACATTGAAAAATCAGCGTGATCTTTTAAAGTTCCGGAAGCGTCAGTCAGCTGATATTAGCGACCATGTGAGCGTGATGTGACCAAACTGGAGTCTCGCTTCATTACGGCCCAACAGATATTTTGTGTGCTGCAACAATATGGGCATTCTTAGAGGAAAAGAAGATGCTATAAATGAGATTATTCGCATTTCAAGCTTATAGCTTGTCTCTATTTCTTGTAGATTTGGCTCTCGCCTCAAGTCAGCTGCGACAGACTCCAGCTGATCCAAATGATATGAGATACGGATGAATGGGATATTCCCCAATTACCTCTTTGCTAAGGTCGTCGTTGTTGTTGTCCTGCCGCTGGTCGCCGTTGGACGCCACTGCCCCAAGGCTGCCTTCGGCTACGTTGAGGTTGTAGGTGGTCTCGGGCGGCCCCGCTTCGCCTCCTCCTGTCCCCCTCATGGCCGGGGCAGCGTCGAGGTCATTCACGTCCTCGAGGCCGCCCCCATTGTCCAGGGCGATGCTGGCACCGCCCGCCTGGCTGCTCTCGACGTCGCGGTGCACCAGCCAGGTGTCGAGCTCGGGGCTGGGCACGGAGAGGCGATCCAGTTGGCGCACCCGGTTCAGCAGGCGGCGGGTGGCGAAAAACTGGTCCAGGTCCACGCTCTTGGGGTGAATGCCATAGCCGTCCAGCGTGTTGCGCAGGTTGTGGAACTGAGCGGGCGTGTAGGCTGAGCTGGGGCCCAGGATGATCTCCCTCAGGGGTGGCAGCTGGCCGCTCAGGTAGGTGTCCACGTCCACCCGCACCCCGATAAGACTCAGAAGGATGGTGAACTGAATCAGGCCCTCTGTGAAGTACTTTTTCAGGTAAAGCATTTCTTTGCAAAAAGAACAAAAAGGTGAAAGTAAAAATAAAAACAAAAACGGGGCCTTGAACCGACAAGTACAAGAGGACTAATAAAGCTTAGAAATTAGCCAAGGAGGGTCCAGAGGGAAACGTTTTCATCTCTTGGGGTGGGGTGGGGGACAAACGTTTCCACTTGTGAGAGTCCACTTTGCTTCTTCATATGATTGTCATCTTCCTGGCGAGAGAAACAACCGTGAATGCTCTTCAGAGCTGTGAGGAAGCAGCAGACGTTTCCTAAAAGCTCGGCTACATCTGCACATTGAGGACAGGCCGGCAGGATTGAGACGCTCGCCACGCCGCAGACAACTCCCAACAACGTCGCTGTCATTCTTTCCTATTTAACTGACACGAGGAGCGGTTTGAGCATCACCCACCCCACCCTTGACGGGACAACAACTTCTTGCGGTGCGGCTGAAGGTGAAAGCTGGCCGAGCAGCAGACGAGGTCCCTCCCTCCCTCCCTCCACTCCTTCCTGGTGGCTAGCACTTAGCCGCCTTGTATTGTTACACTCACCTAATGTACAACAATTTGTCACGCTGTCTGTAAAACAGTACACTCTTTTAGAGCCATTTAGCCGTGTAGGTGTTAACTTCACTTTTATTTCTTTTTCGCCCTAAAGTGAGAGGCGTCATCCCGGAATTTGACATTTTAGCATCAAACAATCTCCCTAGCAACAAGTGGTGATTGGCGTGAGGAACAGCCATTCGCCGCAGCCCAAACGCGGAAGCGACACGCAAGTGCGGCCGTCAACAGCCAATGAGAATCGAAGCGTGGGCGGGACTAGAGAAAGTCTCACATTCTATTGGAACGCGCGGCTGTCACGCTGCGGTTAGCCTCGTCGGGCTACTTTTTGCTGTCAAAATACTCCCTAAACTACTTGACTGAATATGCTATTTAACTGTCAAAACACAATGTTATCCACTTACTCATGTTAGTTCTTCATGTACGCGTTTATTTAACGTCATGACGTCGATTGCTGTGATGTACCGGTTTACGCATTTAAAAACATTAATTTTATACTCACGTCAAGGAGCTTTTTATTGTTACGTCTCCATGCCACAGAGTCCATGAAACGCCGCAATTACAATCCAGCCTGTTCAAAAGTTCCGTGTTGCCGTCGTCCCATTTAGCTCAGCCCACCCAGCCTTCCCTCGTTGGATGGCCCAGCATGACTTGCAGAATTGCTAGCTGCTCCGGCTAGCGTTAGCCTAGCCGCGGCGCTTGATACCGAAACACGCTTTCGCACGGCGCATGCGTAGAACATTCTAGTCGCCAGCTTTCATCAGCCGACTGAAATTGCCCTCTACAGATTTATAAATATCATCAGGCCATACGCGTCACGGGGCAGAACTCTTCCCTTTTAAGAAAAACAGCTGCTACTCACTTTCATGAGTCGTATTTTGTGTTGCAGTGTTTTTGTTATTGATCTACTTAGTGATGTAATTCAGTGCAATATGTTATGTACTATTTTGGGCACAGCACATGCTGTAGTGCAGTCACTCCCAACCAGCGATATCCCATTTCAGTTAGTTGGTCCAAAAACTATTAAAAATAAAGAATTTTGCTCATCTATGCCAGCGGCCTATCGTGCCAGACGGAACAACTGATCCCGTGAGATTTTCCTAATGCTAAATACCGGTATGTGTCTTGGCTCAATCAAGGTTGAGAAACATCACTCTTGAGGTTACCATGTCTGAGGTTCAGAGTTCGAGTCTTGGCAATCTGGCATTCATTTGTGGTTTGCATCTCTGTGTGCTTGTGTGAGTTTTTCCTTCAACATTCTAAAAATATACATGCAAACACCCTTTATTGAAAACTAAATTGTCCATAACAGTGAATGTGATGGTTGTTTATCCCTCGCCGCAATGTGCTGTCGACCAGTCAAGGGTGGAGAACGGGTGTCGAAAGGCATGTGTGGGCTGATAGCGAAGAGGATAATATAAAATCGATTAATCGAGTCTGTCTTAACCTTAAATTCAATGTGTGTTTGAATGAAGGCCATGTGAATGTATGAAAAGAATGGATGGTTGGACCCTTGGGACACATGTTAGACCGCCACAGTTTTAGGCTCGACAGAAAACACTTGGCAAGACTTTTTAACTGTAATAAAATGTTTATTTTGTCCGGCTTAACCTCACTATATGATGACACCCATTAGGTTGACTGGCCGGTTGTTGTAGCGCTTGGAAATGTCACTTTCAATCTGTGAGGAATAGATTAAATAGTGAAACACAGTAAGCAATATTTACAACAAGCATTTGGGCATATAACACATTTCAATATATCAATGCCTTTTAAATTATTGTATGTAGTAATGATAACTAGAAGAATGTAATTTTAGTTAGAAATGTTCTCAAGCTAATTTTAACACTTTAAATTGCTGAATAAAACATAAAAATAACGGACAACATGGGGGTACACCAATGGTATCGATTTGTGAAAAAACATCAAATTGGCCATATTTGGACATATAAGGTTTCTGCCCAATAGCCCTGATACGCTCCTCAGCATTCACACAATAAAATGCTTACCATTTTTTTGAGATCTTGTGTGCGTTCTACCAGCAGGTCGACTCGAGGCTCCAGCCTGGACTGTTCCTCCAAGGCTTCCCGCCTCTTCTCCACCATGCTGACGGCCTTCAGCTCCAGAATGTCCGCCTGCTTCATTTTCTGGCTCAGCACCTCGGTCACACGCTCCACGTACCTGCACACAAGCATTTATTGTTTCTTTTTTTTTTTTTTTCTTTGTCAAGGACCATGTCGAGAAAACAGCAAAATTTGTTTTGTGGCTAAAAAATTAAATTGACATGGTTAGGAATTGCAAACCGTATATGAAAACGCTGCCATATGATATTTTTCTTTTGTTATTTGCAGCGCAGTGACGCCGTACCGCGGCGAGGCCAGGATCATGAAGAGGTGCTGCATCCGGAGCGATGTGAGCCGGCCCAGTAGGTCCTGGACCTCCGACAGCATGTCGCGGACGTGCTCGCTGCTCTGGATCTGGATGACGCGCGGCGCCGACTGGAACTGACTCATGGCCACCACGTCGCTCTCTTGGCCCATCTCGGAGAGGCGCTGCCTGAAGAAGGTTTCCAGCTGCGCAGGCACAGGGTGCAGGTTTAAGACAGTGATTTTGGTGTGAGATCATCAGGTTTGCCATGGGAAACTATCCACTTTAATTGAATTGGTCAGATGAGTATTAGTGAGTAACTTGTAACATAATGTAATTTTGGGCCACAACACACGAAAAAAAAAATTGCAAAACGAAGATTGGGGCATTTGACAATCCAAGTACAAGTGTACTTATTTACTGTGAAAAAATATATCTTTGGTCATGACTCACATTTGAGTCATATTCCCGAATACGTTACCTCAATGAGTTCATCAATGAACTGCCCGCGGGACTGAGCGTTCTCCAGCACGCTTAAGGCATCATTGCCCTTCGCCACGCCCTCAAGACCTACGACATTGTGCAACGTCTTTAGCAAACATAAAAATATTCAAGCAAGTCTAGTTGGTACGATTGGAAGCTCACTCACAGTCTGTGCTTGCTTGTATGATCTCAATCTCAACTGGAGCGACGTCAGCATCCCCCCAGTCGATCGCATCGCCGCCGCCCTGTTGGCAGACAACATCAAGAGTGCATTCGGAAAGTAGCCACGGTTCTTCACTTTTTCCACATTTGGTAATTGAACATAAAATTACTGTGACGACACCTGCCAAGGCGTGCCCCAATTGAAAAACTCACCGCAGTGCCAACTTTCTACCAATAGAGGGCGCTAATAGACTGTAATAAGGATCATGATTGGTTTAGATAGCTACAATGGACTTAAGTGGCCTGTAAATGTCTGTGGCTGGCATAGAACGATGCCCGGAAATGTCTCATGGTTTAAAAAAACAAAAAAAACTAATGCATCGACCGTTTTTGAGGTCGACTTTATTTCCCCAGGCCTAGTTATGTTACAGCCTTATTCCAAAAGAAAATACAAAAAACATTAACAATATTTTCACGGATCGGACCTCAGAGCTCGGCTCCACACTGATGCCCCAGTCGATCCCGTCTTCGGCTGTGATTTCCGAGCTCGGCTCTTGAGTGCTGAAGTCTCCCCAGTCGATCTAGATGACCAAAAATGTGCAATTTCACTTTCTTACCTATTTTTATGCATTATGTGTGAAATGTATACAACTACAGCTGTTTTCTAATTTGTGTGTATTGTCTCTATACCAAAGAAAATTGTAATTGTCTCTCTTTCATCCTTGATTATCCGTCTACATCAAAATGGTTATTTACCGTGTCCTCTGCCGGTGCTTCAATAGGCGTCTCCTCCACATGCGGCCTCTCCACCACTGTGGGAACCTTCCCGGTCCTCCACTCGTAGAAGGTGGCGTTCCCTCTCCTATGCGCGAACGTCAACATAGGAAGAATCGGCTCCGACCTGTGGAAAGGTCCTCTTCAGCTCAGCGACGGGAAAGGAGGATGATTGTTTTTTTTGTTGTTGTTTTTTTTCGTATACTCACTCACCAATCGCATACAAAGTTGGTGAAAGCGGTGTAAAGTTGGATTTTCTCTTCAAGCCCGGCAGCGTCCGTCCCCACTTCGTCAAGAACTTCTGGTAGATCTTTAACCAGAGCCTGCAGCTCGCAAGGAACGTTGTCTCCCTGGGAGAGGGGCAGCATGGTGACAACAGCGCAACCACAAAAGTATTCACGCAGCATTTCACTTTTTCCAAATGTTATCATGGTACAGCTTGTTTCAAAAATGGAATAAATGCATTTTCCCCTCAGTTCTACACAAGCACTTCATACTGATATGAAAAAAAAAGTTTTGATTTTCAATCGCTGCTGCACTTTTAGCCATTTATTGAATGGCACAAACCCTCAAACACAAAATGAGAAAACTCACAAGCAGCTCTTGACATCCTTCATAAAGTCACACCCCTTATAGGCACACGTTGAGCACATAAATACTGTAGTTGGTGATACTTTTGGCTTGACAGCAGGGCTGAACAATCATTCAAAATCGACATCGCAATGTAGTAGAATGCAATTTTTAAATAGCAAAGGCTGCAAATTTGAAAAAAAAACAAAAAACTTCATTTCGGCAGTTGGTAGGCTTTATTTATGTGTACTTTTTCATTATTTATATAGTGTCTAGATACATTCAGTACTTAAGGATTACAATAAATAACAAAAAAAATCAAATTAAATCAAACAATCAACAGCTTATAAGGTAGAGAAACATTGAAACAATGTTTGTTATTGGGCTCACCTACTATCATCTCTACACGTACAACGTGAACTCACCTTGATGCCGTACTGCTTGCAGGCCGTGTAGTAGTGCTCTCGCATGTCAGCGGCCGAGCTCTGGCACTCCACCTCCCGCCGGCTCATCTCCTGCTGCAGCTGCTTGGCTTTGGCCAGCTGCTTTCTCAGAGCGGGACCCTCGTAGCTTACGTTGCGACTTAGCAGGCTGGCCACCTCGGCTGTTACACAAAAAAAAAGCCACTGGGCTAAATTGCTGCCATTTACCAATGTTTTCAAGAGATCTTTGATTCTGTGCTCACCTAAGTAGATGTTATCTGCCTGGTACAGGTGCACAATCTCTTGCCAATCCTGCAAGCACACAACCAAACCATGAGAAAACTTGATGAAGTAATTTCACAACAGAGAAGATGACTGCAGCAGCAGCTTTGAGATCTTCTCACCTTCATCCTCTGCGAGGAATATTTGCCAAAGATGTTCTTGGATGACTGCTCCGTCCCCTTCAGGATCTCCACGATTCTCAAGCAGTGGAAGTAGTGAATGTCTACAGTGCCAATGAAGCTGTTGTAAGTGTGTTGTATTATTATACATAGTTGTTGCGTTCAGTTTGTTGCAGTCAACCCATATGGCGACCATGCATCAAGATCAAGGGTGGATAGACACCTACAGGAGCCTGAGAGGAGCTGCTTGATCTCCTCGTTTTCCGGCATGTCCTGCATGGCGGCGTTGATCTTCTCTCTGATTCCTTTGACGGCATTCTGCCACTTGAGATTGCAGTGACGCCGATCTATCAGCCAGTCTGCACTCATGCAAACACATGCTTACAACAAAAACTAGTTCTTTGTTCATCTATTTATGTCAGTGATATATAGTGAAAGGCAAAACAATTTAAATCACTTCCACTAGATGGCAAAAGATACAATTAACCTCTGCATCCATCATTATTTACATTGCCTCAATAAAGTTTGGATCTACTGCTCTACGTAATGACATTGAACGCATCATCGACCACTTTCCTAAGGTCCATGAAAGCATAGCATTTTACGAATAATACCTCCGTATATGGCTTGACACGAACAAAAAATTGTTTCGGCCTTACCTAAAAGTTTGCTGGTCTGAATGTCGATTGGGACGTTCTGTATATTCTGCTGAAGTGAGAAAATATTTTAGACATTCGTAATTTATAACGTTATACAGCAGGGAAGCAGGGATACAGCTGCACAGTTGCTCCTTATTGAGCTTTAAAACAGGTAGCTAACTATAATCGAGCTCGTTATTTTATTCCTCCTACCTCCATGATGACTTGTTTTTCTGTTAAGTCTTATTTTATGGCTTTATTCCATGTTTATTTGAAGGCTTTCTGTGGAGAAGTACTCATCATCCGGTTTTGACACGTTATGAAAGCGAGAACCAATAGGAAAAGGCGATGTTACGTTACCAAACATTCCTGCCAATCAGAGCTTAGTTTCCTAAATACGCCCTTCGATTGGTGAACGGGCAATGATTTATTTTCATGCAGAGTCCGTCAATAGAGGGCGACAAATCTTCAAGATTTTTGGAGGTCTTTTTTTGCTGCTAACAAGTGCATTTAACAGCGAACTAACTCCACGTTTTATTTATACTTATAAAACAGTTTAGATGCCAGATATCCAAATGATAAAGGACGTTATTAGCGGTAACGACAAAGCCTTTTGTTATTGTATCAGTAATCAGGATAAATGGTTTATCGTGCATACGTTGATGTCAATTTTATTTAAAAAATAAAGCAATATAGCAATAAAATAAATCTTTAAACCTTTATTTCCTGCATATAAACGGCCCAGCATGTATGCTGTCTGAATACATCCACACCCATCATACACGCCCTTAAATCATAAAGTTTATGATTGTACTCTTTCCAGCTAATGTGTCCATTAGTGTTGGTTATGATCCCCAAATTGTTTCCCCGCTTTTGTTACTGGTGTTGGTGTACAGTTTTTGAGTTAACGTATTTAAAGGAAGATAAGGATGGAAGCAGTTTGAGAAAAGAAACCCTAATCCTGTCAAGTTGAAACCCTAACCTTGTCTTGAAACCCTACTCTGAAACTCTCATCTTCTGTGGACTACAGTATATTTCTGAACATTGAATATTTGACAGGATTTCTTAGCTACAGGTGGACAGTTAGCATGCATTCTCCTTTTTTTCATTTTGCAGGAGAGTGATTTAAAGTTTAATGGCTACAATGCAATTTGGGTCATTTATATCTTTGTTATTTACATTTCCCATACTACTAGCTTTTATAGAATTTGAGGTTTCCCTCTGATATTGGATTTTGCCAAATATAATATTAATATTGCTTGCACTTTTCTCCACAACTGAGATGCCATCAACATTTTCAATTTCACAGGTTGGATCCCGTTCAGTATCATCAGGGTTACCTGAGAGAACAGAAGTAAACTGGGATTAGAGAAAAAAAAAGTTTTGTACAATAGTGGCCTAAATCCAAACACATGACAAATCTATCAATATTTCATGGAAGACAATAAATTACATAATTTAATTCTAACATGCACTGTCATCCATGCTAAAGCACTTTGTTTTTTAATCTTCCAATCTCGAATGAACTACATTTTCTGGACTATTTTTGCAAGCGGTGGATTGGTGCATCCATTTTGGAAATAAGAGTTGGCCCAGTGTTGCACCGATGATTCAGGAAAAGTGCTGAGTGCAATAAAGGACTGCCCTCTGTGTGTCAAATTGGATTAAAATATTGCTTTGGGCTTGTATACATCTGAAAAATGTTTGTTTTCTCTACGCACTCCTGCAGTTAACTTGAAAAAGACAAAAATGGAGTTAAACTGCTCTAGTTCTCAGTGGCTCAATTCATACAGTGCATCCAGTCATTTGAATGTATGGCAATCAAAGTTTGCAAAGCCTGCACTGATCTTATGCAAAACACGGCTGACTGACACCCCCCATTCACATGCACTTTTGTGAGTGAGTGTGTGTGAGTGCAATCCTAGTTGTGACACAAGACTAGGACAAGTCAAACACAAAGATGACTTTATTCCGAGTCCAAATTCTACATTAGGGCCCAAGCGGCGTTTGAGGCTGGTAAAGGGAAATTTATGTGCAGTTTTGGAAAGCTGCTTGGCTCTCAGGAATCTCTACGACGTGGACCGAAGGAAGGTCCCATTGAGTCACCGTCACGCACTGCTGCACTCAGCTGGGGAGGGACCAAGGTGTGTGTGTGTGTGTCAGGTGCTTGCAGGGTGAGACTGTGGTAGAAGGCAGGCGGACAAGGGAGATGCTGTTGACATGACAGGAAGACCACAAAAAGGGGGGAAAGACGATCTAATCATGGCAGCACTTACTCGCTTCTGACCACCTTTGCTGTCTTTGACTTCTTCAGCCAGCACGGTAGGACATCTATTTGTCTATCTCATTAACTCATTCAGTACCAGACTTTTTCAAACCCTCTGTGAAATGACATATAAACATGTCATTGGGAGAGAGTTAATCAAGCAAAGTGTTGCCTTCAGGGATAGTCAGAAATGACAGTTTCCTATCCATCTATCTCTCCATCTATCCATTCTATTGTCTACAGTATCTCTGTTTGATTGTTGTTGTTATTATAACCATGGTAGCCAACTCAACTAACCATGACATGAATTGAAAGTCCCAATCACAAAGCACTAGACAGTGTCACTGTCAGCTGGTTAGTGTCTAAAAAAAAAAAAAAAAAAAAAAAAAAAGAGGTGTGTGGTGTTCCTATTTTGGGGGTTGTCCGTCTGCTGTGGTGTGTTGAGGCATGACGGAACACACACGGTAACTTATTAAAAGTCAACCGTGGTTGGGCCTCCCGTGAGTCAACAGTCAAAGGTCCGACACACCAGGAGAAAATATGCACATTGTAAAAGTTATTGTCCGGAAGTTAACCAGGATGTCAGAAAATGTGTTTGATTTTGGGGCCTTCTATTTCCATCAATGATTTTGATTCTTGCCCCTTTTAGTGCTAGTTGAGTAACTGCCCAAGTACAGTTCCGTTGTATTTAACTTTTAAGGTCCATACAATTGCATCAACAATGTGTACAAGAATGTCTTGTGCAAGAACAACAATAAAGTGCAACAACATGTAAAATCCCTTAGAAATAACTTACGAATAATTACAACAACAAAAAAATCAAGCAAATACTTAACAAATGATGTAACTGAACATAGGGACCTGAAACAAGGTGACAAAGGTAGTTTAAAAACAAATGTGAAGCAGAATAATTAAGTCTTAAAAATGACAATAAAAATAAACAACATGAGCCAAAGTTAACTTTTGTCATGTTACTCTCTTCTCCTACAGGCTCTGTTGACTGTTTATCACTTCACTTTTAAATTGGCTTTAGGCTCTGAGCAGTGAACCACACGTGACCTATTGAGCATGGTGCACAGCCCACTTAGCAGCATAAAAAGAAATAAAACATTTACGACTTTAGGAGTCAACACAGCAGATCAAACACAACGTGGGACCTTTGTGCCGACAGGTGTGCGCGTCGCTGATAAGACCGCCGCGCATGTTCGCTATTTGCATAGCTGCTCATATGAAACCGAGAACATACGCACACTCTTTCACCATAGAATACACACAACACGACACAATCATACGATAACAACTTCCTAATCTATCTACAACAAAGAGTAGAGGAGAACAGAGTGGAGTAATGCGGGGAAAGCTTGGGCGTAGAGGAGTGTAATGCAGTAATGCAACACCCCTCTAGTCTAGTCTAGCCAGGCCCAGTCAAGCCTTAGTCTTGTATAGTCGTCTAGTATTGTATAGTCTAGTCCAGTCTTGTATTGTATTGTATTGTTTAGTCTATTCTACACTAGTCTAGTATTGAATAGACTAGTCTAGTTTACTCTAGTCTTGTCTAAGACAAGTATTGTATAGTCTAGTCTGGTCTTGTATTGTATTGTCTAGTCTACTCTAGTATTGAATAGACTAGTCTAGTCTAGTCTAGTCCAAGACAAGTATTGTATAGTCTTGTATTGTCTAGTCTAGCCTAGTATAGTATTGAATAGACTAGTCTAGTCTACTGTAGACTTGTCAAGGGCAAGTATCGTATAGTCTAGTCTTGTATTGTCTAGTCTAGTCTAGTCTTGTATTGAATAGACTAGTCTAGTCTACTGTAGACTTGTCTAGGACAAGTATTGTATAGTCGAGTCTAGTCTTGCATTGTATAGTCGAGTCTAGTCTAGTCTAGTATTGCATAGTCTAGTCCAGGGGTGTCAAACTCATTTCACATTGTGGGCCACATACGGACTCGGTAGATGTCAAGTGGGCCGGACCATTAAAATTATACCATACTCAGCTATAAATAACCTCAATATAATGTATTGCCTCTGTTTTGGTGAAAAGAAGCACAAGAACATTAGGAAAATGTTGAAATTTAATGAACATTCCTTTTACAAAATATTTCATGAAACGACTTAGATTTCCTTAGACAAATGTGCAACTTAATTATATCATTCGCATTATGCATTGCAACTGATCCCACTGATTGTACAAAGGCACAAAACTTTAACAAGTAATTAGTATTGAAAAATATAGTAATGCACTTTAAGATTAAACGAGATTTATAAAGAAAGGAATTCCTAAACAATGTTGTCTTCTACTCTGATCAAAACAGTGTGCCCCCTAACGGATAATTCATGAACTGTATCGTATTAAAAATATTAATTCCGTGTCTTTTATGCATTTTTTCACATTCAAATGATCCTGCGGACCTGATCGAACCTCCTTGGTGGCCGGTTCCGGCCCGCGGGCCGTATGTTTGACACCACTGCTCTAGTCTAGTCTAGTACGGTATTGGATAGTCTACTTTATTCTTGCATTGAATAGGCTAGTCTAGTCTACTCTAGTCTAGTCTTGTTTAGGACAAGGTCATGTGAATACAGTAGTTGAGCAGAATGAGGCAGAGTAAAGAACAGTAGAGTGGTGTAATGCATGGATTAGTGCAAATGTTCGATTAGAGTAGAGGGAGCATGAGTCAAGTCGAGAAGTTCAAGGTGAGGTCAAGCAACTGAATAGTAGAGTGGAGTAGAATGGAAATGTTAGGTAAGTGCTGTGTAGTGTTGTTACTTCGTCAAGGAGGTGTGTGTGTGTGACATCACATCATCTTACATGAACACCAGATACTCATTCATTAAATTATTTATTCATTCATCAGCTGAGAGCGTCAGGTGGCCCAACACATACACGCACGCACGCACAAGTACACGCATTATGACCACAATCCTGATGACATCACGTGCGTTCCCCAGGTCTCGAATCCGCCCCGCCATCATCATGTCTGACCCCAGCTGGTGGAAGCTCACCTTCTCCCGCAAGAAGAAGGCCGAGTCCAAGGTCCTGTACGAGATCCCGGCGGAGTACGGCAGCAACACCAAAGATCCCCCGGGGGGCGGCGCTCCCGCTCCGGAAGCGTCCGAGTTCAGCGCCAGGCTGGAGAAGATCGTGGACAAGTCGGTCACAAAGGGGCGCCACGTCAAGGTGTCCCACTCCGGACGCTTCAAGGAGAAGAAGAAGGTCCGAGCCACGCTGGCCGAGAATACCGACCTGTTTGGGGAGCAGAATCTGGCTGAACAGAACCATAAGAAGAAGTGACAAGTAGCACGTAACGAATGAAAGATTCTGACCCAACAAGTGCTGGGCCGACATCGCTGACCCCAACAGAACCTTCATGTGCTCCAGTCAATTTGGATATTTTAATATTCTAAGGGGTGTTTTATTTGAATGGACTTCCAACACTTGTGCTACACAATCAGTACACATGTGGAGTAAACCAATGCGGTGAAACATGTACAATTGTTGTACATATGCAGTGTGTAGACTAGTTAAGGCGTACAGAATGTTTTCTTTTAAAGACATTTTTTGGGTTGACTTTCCGCTTTAAAACTGTGCGCCTCTTACAAAACCCAGCCCACTCAGAAATTTGTAAAATTTGTCTAAAACTGCCACTGTACAATTTCTGAGAATTGACCCGCGACCAGTTCAGCGTTTGTTATGTGCTCTGCGAAAATGGATGGAAGACCCCTTCACACAAGCCTCACCTGTTGCTGCCTCCATTGCCGTGGCGACTGTAAACAAACACTTCTCGTTTGATCCACTCATCATGGACCAGCTCGTCCTCATCCTATAGGGTGGATCTTTACACTGACACCTGCTGGACACACATACAGCACGTAGACGCCGCTCTTGGCAAAACATAATATATGTGAGATTTTTTGTTTTGTTTTTAAATAATCAAAAACAAAGCAAAAATCATTACAATATAAGTGAGGCAAATTTTTATTTCAAACCTTAAGGAAGACAATGACCGGTCTTTGCAGTGTTGGATGCAAGACCAAGTATGGCCAACACTTGTACAGTAACATAGTTTTTTTTTTACAAAATAATAACATTGTGCTCCATTTTAATACTGCTGTAAAGGTTCAGTGTAAATCAATGTTCCATTCAAAAATGCAAACTGTGACTGTGGGGTGTACAACTACAATGCAATTTCCTAATTTCACTTTTCAAGAGCTACAGAAAAAAGAGACAGTATAAAACTTTAAAAACTCTCATTATACATTGCAATGTGGCATTACAGTAAATGTGATTTTATAGGATATATTCTGATAATCATTTCTAATAATAAATGCCAACATTTCTCTTTTAAGGAAGAAACTGGAGTTGTATTACCAAAGAAAAATCATTGATTGAAACATTACATTGCACTTTGTGTTGGCATCTACGAAGGAGTATTTGCGTCACACTGAAAAGAAAAAGCTACAGAATTAAGAAAATAAAATGGTACTATTATCAGAAAATCTTCAAATAAAAACGATAATACTACAAGAACACTGTCATAATATTACGAGAATAAATTCACAATGTTAATTATGAAAATAAAGTCAAGGTATAACGAGGAAAGGTTAAAGAAAGAAAATCTGAATTTTATGAGGTTACAGTTGAGATTTTTCAAGAATCCTATATTATTGTATTATGGCAATGCAGCAAGAAAAAAGTTGTGATGTCCAAAAATAGTCTTACAATTAAATTGCAACTTTTTTCTGATAATTTGACTTTGTAGTTTTTGTGTTTTCTGTGTGGCCCTAATACTCCGTCCTAAGCATTTGAGTAATTGCTTTCAATATGATTGATTCTAAAACAACAACAACAAAAAACAACATAATTTATAGTTTCATTTATACTGCAGCTGTTCCTCAAGCAAATGAGGGTTTATTCTAAAAAAACACAAGGCACAATGACCATTTCTGAGGCACTATCAACATGAACATAAAATACACCCCATACCCCATATTTATTGTAAGTAAATAACCTTCACAAAAGAAATGAATGTACACATAAAGGCTCACGTCCCTTTTTTTCATAAGACAAAAAAATGTAAACAAGTCGCATTAAGTGAACATAAAAAGTGGTAATTGTAACACATTCACATTTAAAAACAAGTCAAATATTTGCAAGAACTAACAAAAAAACATCAGCAAGGGTTGATCATGCACTGCACCAAGAATGCAAGGAAGGAGAGGCTGTTCAATGCAGAGAACTTTCATTAAATTCACTTAATTAAAAAAAAAAACAACAATTTTTATTCATTTTTTGTGCTCTTTCTGTAATTCCCTAAAATTGTCGCCCAAAGGCGCTGCTACTCCTAAAGCACCATGCTAGCGGAGGAGTTTACGTTAGCTTAGAGACAGCCGACCTGATAGCAAGCAGAAACGTGATTGAAAATTCCATTAGAGGCACAGGAAAGCAGGGAGTAAAACAATGTTGCAATGCTAATGTTGACGCTAACTTTGGAAACTAATGTTCGACTTCCATCCATCCATCCATTATCCAATCCGCTTCATTAATCCGCTCTAAATTAGAAGTAATGTAGGAATCTAATTTCAGAAGCTAACGTTCAAATGTAACATTGGAAGGCAGCTAAAATAGAAAGGTAACATTAGAGGTAATATTGAAGCTAATGTTCGATGTAATGTTGGAAGCTAATGTCGATGCTAATGTTGAAAGACACTTTAGTTATAGTTGGAGCTAATGTAAAAAGCTAACATTGGTGGCACCGCTACTATTTTTCATGACTTCAGATTTCAAATTAAATTCATTGTTGGAAATATATATAATCGTAATGAAACACAGGGGCAATTGTGTACACGTATATACATTTATATGGTTTTCACAGTCATTAAGTGGCCCTCTGAATGAAAACCACAATTACCTTGCCACAAACACAAAATTGGACACCACTAGTTTAAACTATCACTATCACTGTTCATTTTCAGTCGACAGAAGACAAAATGGCCGCCCTCAGAGATGGCTAAAAACGAGTGCATTTTGCTGCTTAATTTATATTCCACAAACTTTGATCAGAATGCCGTGTTTCAACTAGTGGGACTGCTGGGAATATATTCTTGAAAAAAATATGTTTGGGCTGACTTCCGCTTTAAAAGGTAAACCAACAATTATTTGAAAGGCTTTTTTTCCTCCACAAAAAGAACCATGACTAATTCTCTCAAGTATTACCATGCGGACCCCCCCCACCCCACTCCACCCTCCCCCTCCTTTAGTACCTCTTTCCCTTTCATAGTAGTAACCAGTACTGTTCCCAAACAATGACCTTTATAAAAATATGTTCCAAAACAGCTAATTCATAACTTTTTAAACACTCACATTCACATAAGGATAAATCAAATGACCCCCAGATTACTATAGATCTGAGAGACCCTCTGCGTGCTCGCTCAGCTCCATGGTGGCGTAGTCC
This sequence comes from Filicampus tigris, assembly GCF_054856515.1. Classification (NCBI taxonomy): domain Eukaryota; kingdom Metazoa; phylum Chordata; class Actinopteri; order Syngnathiformes; family Syngnathidae; genus Filicampus; species Filicampus tigris. The sequence continues at coordinate 11,401,139 of NC_141235.1, read as the reverse complement.
AGAGGGCGCCTGAGAGCAGAAACAGACTTTAAAAACATCAAAAAAAAAATATCCATGCACAATTTTCTATGAATTGTTAGTGGTTCTCAAACTGGGGTCCCTTGATGTTTCAAATCATAAACACAAATAGTTTCTATTGTGAACAAAAGGAAAAAAAGTAAGAATACATACGTCCTTTTGTAGAAATATGTGACAAGAGCTGCTCCAAGCGCCAGTAGCACAAGCACGGCGACTACCAGACCAATCTGTAAACCCAGGCTGGACCCTAGGACAAAGTCAAATTAAACAAAACTAAAAAGTATAATGGATATGAAATGTCTGCACGCCCCATTTCAATGACAAAATTTTTGTGATATAAAAAATAAGACCAAGATAAATACCGTCAAAACTTTTTCCACCATTAATGTGACCTGGCTTTAACCTTCACAACTCCATTGAAAAAAAAAAATAGAGGGGGAGTATAAATAAACAATATAAGCTAATGTGTTTGCACTACGTCTTATAAATGGAATGTGGCTGAGTTCAGAATTATAATAAGTGACTACAATAATGTTGGAAAAATCTTAGTAAAGTTTATCTGGAGTTAATCAGATGATCTTTAGTCTGTGTGTGCTGACTCCCAACACTGTGTCGTATGTCAGTTTTTGTTGATTATGGCGGCGCCATGTGGACAAAAGCGGCAGTGTTTTGACAAAAATCAACCACATTTCCCATGCGTGCCAGCGCGTAGTGTCGTGAAATCCTGAGCCGCCCTTATAGCGAAAGGAGGAAGTGAGTATGCCGTAAAGCAATTCAGGACATTTGTATTTTTTTGTGTGCCGGGGTTGATCCCATCCTCCTCAAAGTTGCTTTGTGCCAGTAAAAACGATACAGACCCCCACAGGGCATGAAGTCCCGTTCAACTACTGTACTTGTGAGTCAATGTTTCATCAAAAGAGTTGTGAAAAAAATGTATTAAGGTCGATTTCTTGCCCAGTGCTGCTTTAAAGAGAAAAAGTCAATGCAAACTTTTTTTTTCAAGAATATGTTCTATGCAAGCCCAATAGTCAAAACAGGGCATTCTGATGAATATTGCATTTGTGGAATAAGTATTAATCCACTCGTTTTTAGCCATCTCTGGGGGCGGCCATTTTGTCTTCTGTCGACTGAAAATGACATCACAACTGCTCACAACGACCAATCATGGCTCAGATTCAGAAAACAGGTCAGCCGTGATTGGTCGTTGTGAGCAGTTGTGATGTCATTTTCAGTCGACAAAAGACAAAATGGCCGCCCCCAGAGATGGCTAAAAACGAGTGCATTTTGCCGCTTAACTTATGTTCCATAAAAGCAAAATTAATCAGAATGCCGTGTTTCAACTTGTGGGCCTGCTGGGAACATATTCTTGAAAAAACTATGTTTGGGTTGACTTCCGCTTTAACATGAGTTTGAACATGACTGGTTAATTCTGAAACATAATGATGCCCTTTCCAGTTAAAAAACACAATATGATTAAGTATTGTGTACACAAAACAATTCCAGACAGACTACATAGATACCTTGTTAGATACAGTAAATATGTAAATTGAAGGTCTTATCCTATTCTGAAGGTGTACTTTTAATAAGGCGTCCGGAAAGACTTGACTGACCTGTGCTGGTGTAGCGGTCAGTGGTGGGGGCGGAGCAAACATCGGCACGCGGGATGTTCACGGGGGACATCTGGATGATGAGGGCCCTCTGGTGGTCCGAGAAGGCCTGGATATTTCCCCACACTCGCAACCAGCCAGACACACACGAGAAATTGGCCCCTTGAACAGGACCAAAAAGTTAATTGCAATGCATTGACGCTTGTTTGCGAAGCACAAATAATATCAGCTTCTTAGATAGCACATACAGTGTTCCCTCCACACAATTGGCCTGAATTATGATTTTTTTCAGATGCCTTTGCCCGGCAGATTAATTGCCGTGACTTGTGAGTAACAAATTAATGTAAACATCATAGTGCTGAGAGGGAAAAAAAATGGAGGCGGGAGTAAGTCATTAGTAAGGTTCAAGTCTTAACCTTCAAGTTTCAAGTTACTGTGGCAAACATCAAGCAAGTGAATCCGAATCCCCACTAAAAACGAAACAAGTTAGGATTTAAAAGGGAGGTCAACCCAAACATATTTTTCTCAAGAATGTGTTCTATGCAAACCCACTAGTTGAAACAAGGCATTCTGATAAACATTGCATTTGTGGAATAAGAGTTAATGCAATCACGGCTGACCTGTTTTCTGAAGCTGAGCCGTGATTGGTCGTTACCCGATTGCTAAAAAGGGGTGGATTTTGCTGCTTAACGTATATTCCACAAATGCAAAATTAATCAGAATGCCGTGTTTCAACTAGTGGGCCTGCTGGGAACATATTCTTGAAAAAAACATGTTTTAGTTGATTTCAGCTTTAAGTCAAGCCATACAATCTTCCCTGAAAAAGAATTAAATGTAAACCAATTCCTTTGACAGTAGGTGTCACCTCGGAGCGACAAAGCGGATATTCCACAAAGACATTTCTGCTCCAGATAGTGGGCCACTTGCACCATCCTCCTTCCCAGAATGAGACCACTGCAGTCTGAAAACATAACACAAAAATCCCATACTGAATTTCTAATTATCAATCCATCCTAACCATCTAGCTAACTCGCTAGTGGGCTACCTACTGCTCCAATCCACACATTTTTTTGGGTCTGCCACTGTGTATCCTTGAAAACGGCATTTGTTGAGACATTAAAAAGAGAGTCAAAGAGAGTAAGCCATTTTCAACATTTTAGGTTGCTCAATAATTTGTCTAAGTAACAGACCCACGTGGGGACCGACCAATAGCATACAATTGTGAAAAAAAAAATTCAATCGACCAAATATGGACATAGGAGGATACCGTCCAACAACATAGTACATTTTTTCCTAAATACTTTGTCATGGTTTTATTCACCTCCCGACTTCTCTGGCCAGCCGCTGGATGGCGGTCCAAGGCAAATGTCGATGTGACTGGAGAAGGCCGAGCTGGGGCAGACGTTGACGGTTTGAGGCGTCGCCGAAGACGTTGTCCAGGAAGAAGGGCTTCTCACATCGCAGCACGCACATCGGCTCAGAGAGACCGTGCCGTTTTTGATGGACCTGGACATGCAGATACAATTTAAAAAAAAAAAAAAAAAATAGTAAATACATGCATTTCCAGAAAGGTGAACAGTTTTTTTAGGACACCTTATGAAAATGATTACATATCTGGAAAGTATTCATCAAGCTCGTAAATATGAGTTTCTAGTCGATACGGTTTGCTGACAACTGATTTTTGACCTTGTTTCTGGTAAAATCAATAACTGACCAAAATGAGCAAGGAATAAAAAAAAAAATAGATGTCAAAAAATTTGAAGATGTTGAAAAGGAAGTGGACATTTTTTACATTTTCAAACCAAAAACAATATTTTTTGTGTCATTCTATGAAAACATAGCAAAAAAATAAACTGTAAGGCTCTTATTTACGATGGCATATTAGTGTCACCCAAGCGAGAAAAAAAAAAAAAAAAAAAGACAAGGTGAGATTTAGTCATTATAATGAGATTCAAAGTCATCATAATGAGATTCAAAGTCATCATAATGAGATTTAAAGTCATCATGAAGAGTTTAAAGTCATTATGATGAGATTAAAAGTCGTCATGATGAGATTAAAAATTGTCATGATGAGATCAAAAGTCATCATGATGAGATTTAAAGTAGTCATGACGGAATTAAAAGTCATCATGATGACTTGATTTTTGCCGGCTGACACTAATACGCCGTCGCACTTATTAAGTCAATTAAGGTATGTCAAATCCAAATTCGTCAACTTTTGGCCTCCCTGTGAAGAAGAAAAAAAAAACATTGCCAAAGAATTTTGTATTTATTTATGACAGAGAGATCGGTTAATATCTGTTTTTAAACGCACAATGCTTGCTTTTCATCACGGTCAAAGCATGAAGCACTTGCGTCAGACACACTGGAGGAGTTAGGTCGGGTGGTTGTTTAGGGGTGGATGGATATAATAAATGAAAAACAAATGCTGCATTTATTGGGAAAAGCCAACAAAAGACTCAACGACGAGGATGGGATTCGAACCCACGCGTGCAGAGCACAATGGATTAGCAGTCCATCGCCTTAACCTCTCGGCCACCTCGTCTGCGTGTGCTGCGTACTATTTTCAACCAATGACTCAGCAAATCCATGTGGGCATTCCGTGGGCAAACGTAGATGTAAAATAATCACCGTGCGTGAGGGAGAAAACACTGAAGAAATACAGTCGTGCTAGAATAAAAATAGACACTTTAAAGGCCATTTAATTTATTAAAACTTACTTTTTAAAGAAAATTGAAGACACAAAAAAAAAAACCTGCAAGCAGAAAATGTAAAAAAATAAAATAAAATTTGTTTCTGTGTGTTAGATATGTGCCTTAAGAAGCGGGCATAGTGGGGTGATGTGACATTGGCAAGTGTTTGTGTGAGTGTCTGGCGTGAGCTGTGGTCGACAGCAGCATGAGCGAGCTCACTGTTGTATTGTTCTCCCGGCGTTCATTGACCAGCTGAGAAGTCTATTAAAGTACGGTATGTACTGTAAAGATAAACGTAAAACCCCCAAAAAAACAATCCCTAAAAACTAAAGATTTCCACGCTCACCTGAGAGCAGGAATGACCTGGCTCCCTCTAGTGGACACTGAGGAGAGCAGGGGCTGGTCAGTGAACATCAGCTCGTCCCGCCGACTGGAGTTGGTCAGGGCGGTGGCAGCCCTGCAGACGCTGAACAGGTCGTAGCACAGGAGTACCGTTCCTCGTGCCGGCACATCAGCGCCTTCTGGGAAAGTCTGATCTATGCAGAGATGAAACATATGAGCATGAAGGGTGTAGTATGAAGTAGTTCTGAAAAAAAAAAAGATCTGTGGCCATGAAATAGAAAAAAACATGCACAAAATATTAAATTTTCAACACAATATTTGTTATCATGACATGGGTAAAAACGAAATACTAATTTGTGACTACAAAATAGGTATAACGTGTACATGAAATACTCAGTTATGGCCATGATATAGAAGAAATGTACACAGGAAATATTAGTGTACTAAGTTGTGGGCACTACAGGTAAAATGTGCACGCAATCGATCTACACATTTGTGGCTACGAAATAGTTCAACTGTGCGGACGAAATACCGAATTATGGCACAATAAACTAAACTGTCACCACAAAATAGGTAAAATGTGCACAAAATCCAAATGTGATTTTTTTTCCTTTTCCTTCCTATTTCATGTCTTGGAACTCAACTTTCCAGGAATGATATTAATTAGGGCTGTTTTCTGAAGAGATGATTATTATTCTCTGCAATTAATCACATTTTTGAGGGTATAAAAAACATGAACAAAAACCCACCAAATTGGTAGGTGGATATTTTACCTACCACCATATGCTTGTATTAATACAGTACTTATTCGAATTTTGTGGGCACATTATACCTACTTTGTGGCCACAAATTAGCATTTTGTGCAAAGGTTATCTAGGATAAAAATGTTTCCCCTATGCCATGTCAAATGTTCTATCCTATCTGACTGTGCTCACCCGCTTCAGTGACATTCCCGATCGTGTAATACCCGTCATCGTCGATAGATCCAGTCAGAGGAAGCGCAACGATCCTGCCGCTGTGTTCCTCGTCAAACACGACCAGCACCAGGCCGCGCAGCTCGGTCAGCTGGGGGCCGTGCAGCTCCACGAAGGACCTCTGCTGGCTGTGATTAGTCCAGTGGCCACTCGCCACCTCGTTGATGACCACGCCCTCCGGAGCCGGAGGAGGCCGGGGACAGCTGTTCTCCCTCAGCGGAGTTGGCGGAGCTACCTGAGCGAGTTGATAAACAGGAATGAATAAAATGTGATTCACCACAAGACACCTCGGTATTCAATATTATGCAAAACAAAAGTACACAAATAAGAAGAAACGAATCACTGAATTCACTTGACAGGGTACTTACTGAAAATGCAGATAGGTCATAGGGGTAAAGGCCTCTGCAGCGGCTGAGCGCCTCATCACCGGGAAGAACCTCCGGATCCTCCAGTAGGGGCAGCTGTCCGGGTGTCAGCGCCTTGCTCAGCTCCTGCGCCTCCTTATCGGATCCCATCTTGCGATACACCACGGCATCCAGGAGCCCTTTGGTGGGGAAGCCCCTTTGCTGCGACGTCGGCGGCCCGAAAGGGCTGCGGTACAGCGCCACGGCGTCCGGTCCGTTCTGGATGGTGTTGGGAGGCAGGCGGAGAGAAGGCGCAGGCACCAGCCTGTCGCTGCCCAGCAGGAAGTAGCCCTTGGCGGTGGTGAAGTGACCACTCAGGCTGATCTCTCTGTAGGGTTTGTTGTTGTGTGCGCTAAAAAGCAGAATCCAGATGCCCTGCAGGGACACGCGGCGTCCGGATGGGTGCCACAGCTCCACGTACTCGCCGTCTTCAGCCGCGCCGGGAGTGTCCGTGTTCAGCTCGTTGATCAGGAAGTCACCGGTCCCCCAAGATGGCAGGTGTGGGGACGTATCCGTACCTCCTCCCGGAACTACTTCAACAGGAGAGTGCATTTATTAGGGGCTGCCATGAAACAGTGAGTCATAATTATGCTCCTTTCTATATGCTATATATATATATACATATATATATATATATATATATATATATACATATATATATATATATATATATATATATACATATATATATATATGCTATACATATATATATATATATATATATATATATATATATATATATATATATATATATATATATACATATATATATATATACATATATTTACACACATATATATACATATATACATACATATACATACATATACATATATATATATATACATATACATACATACATACATATATACACATACATATATACACATACATACATATACATACATACATATATCCTAACTTCAACCGCATCCAACAGATTTGCAATGAAATACAACAGGCCCTGACCCATCTATAGCCAGATAATAAATTATTAACATATGCATAACAGCAAGTTGACCCAACTCACCCAGAGTGTGAGGGCAGATTTTTGGCCAGGGGCACTGGTTGGGTTGCCCCGGGGTTTGCGGGGCCTCCCAGAAGACGCCGGGATCTCTGCTCCACGTGGCCATGCCACAACGGCTGAGGTAGAAGCCTCCCTCTTTTAAACTGACAAAGGAAATTGACATGCGTATTATTGTAGATAATCGTTACAATCACATATTGTACATTATCTGTCATTGAAAAAGTACACGTGCAGTGTTGAATGAATTGCATAGGAGTCTTTCTTGACCTGATGTTCGGGGGATTTTTTGTGGGATGTGAGACAATTCAACAAAGACCCATCGTCATACGTTTTGATACAAGCAATTGAAAACGTCGAAAACAGCAGAGAATTGTACACAAGCTTTTGCATGGATGTGCCGAATCATTTCGAACTTGTTCAAAGACATGAGAAACTGCTTTTTTGACGTGCACAAGGGACACAATGTGAGGACGTAGTTTTGCCAATTTCAATTCTGACCCGAGAAATGCACCAAAGCGACTGAGAAAAATTACAATCGTTTACATGCTCACGTAGTTGAAGCTGAAAAGAGAAGCTGAGAGTGAGCGTGTCATAAAGGGAAGGCAGCAAAGTGCGCGCAGTCCAAGTCAGCATGACTAAGTGCGTATTTTAGATGAAAATAGCGGAAGGCATACTTCTGCAATAAGGAACGGTGGTCACGAGATGACCATCAAACCCCCATCGAATACAAAGATCATGTTGCACAAGTAAAAAGAACAGTTTTGAAAAAATGACTTTTTTGGTCATTTATTTTAAACACTGACCCTAAATGCACTAAAACAAACTTAATGTATACCTTTACAGTACAGCAGGGGTGGGCAAAAAAAAAAACCCAAACAAACTAAAAACAAAGAACCAAAAAAAAAACCTTGTGCTTAAGGGCCACAATGGCTTATTAAAATGGGCAGATGGGCCATGTAAAGAAAAGTGAAAGTGTGTATTTAAAATAGTTTATTTAAATAAAAAGAGTGATTCACCTTAATTTCTAAACTGTATTGGTAGGATTAATTTAATTAGAATGATTCGACCAATTATTTAATAAAAATATGTGTTTCCAATTATTTGACCTTTATTTTTGTTTAAAACAGTAAATTATTGAATGAGATGAATAGAAATAAATATAAAAGAATAAATACTGTATATGAGGATAACCAATTTTAGGAAAAATGGTAAAATTAAAGCAACACTTAATATAATTGGTGCTAATTTTCAAATTTCTTATGTCTCATTAATAAAATTAGGATTATGTGATTATTTTTTTTCAAAATGTTGACTGTATTTGTAAAACTGTTAATTTTACAGATATTTTAAAATACATTACCGGTATTTATGATAAATCAATGAACGAATTATTCATTGGCATTAATTAATACAAATACTTTAAACAATAATTATATTTGATACGATTATTTATCAACTGAATAATTATAATTCCTATGAAGTTAAATTATGATTATTATTATTGGGAGGAATTATTATTATTATTTAAAATGTCAAATTAAAAATGACATTGTAAATTGTAAAAAAAAAATATGAATGCACCAAATATCACAGGGCTCTTAATCATCAGAATCGATTTTTCATGGTGTATGATAGGCAATTACTTGTTTCGACTCTTCGTTTTGCGTCACCTTGAAATGAGCGAGGTTTGAGTTCCTAGTGAGTCACAATTCCTTGCCTGTTGCTGAGCTGATAGGGCTGCCTGCCGGGGATGAGGGTCTCCGTGAGGTTGCCACTGGGCTTGTCTCCGGGCCCGGCAAACACAAACGAGTCCAGAGGCTCGATCTGACTTAGTGGGCTGCCCACGGGAAACTGCAAAGTCGTACCACTGTATATGGCGACCGCCCCGGACTCATCTCCTGAAAAAAAAACATCATCGCCTCTTAACACCACTACTATCTTCTCGCTGTATAGATACATAGGTGCTAAAAACCAAAGCACAATACAATGGTCCCAATTGTAATGGAAAATAGTGTTTGGTCCAATAAGGGTTGGGAATCGCTTACCTTTCATATACCTCTTGTCTACGTTCATGGAGATGAGACCGTTCCTGGAGGTGTTGGCATCCACGTTCAGACTGACGCTGACTCTGTCCGTTCTCCCGTTCAGCACCACCAACACGAGAGGACCGGCTTCGGGCGTTGACGTTAGCTCCACGAAGCCGTCCACCTGACCGCCGCCCAGCTTCAGCTCGGTGATGACGGGCTGGCTTGACGGTGCAGAAGCCGTCGTGCAGTTGTTCCTCTGGCTCGGGGAGGGAGCGGACACCCTGAAGCCCCAGCGATCTTCAGACAACAAACACCTGGATGGATGGATGGATGGATACACTGTAGCATCTGTGACTTTGAATGTGTGTGGCATTAAAAGGAAGGGCCTGCCCTGTTAAATGATGTGGGAGTTTATTTTTTTTTATAAAAAAAATAATAAATGAATTGAAAGTGCACCAATGTCCGTCTCTAATCTTAATGACTTGTGGCAGGACTACATTGTGTTCTAGCTAGCGGTGGTAGGCTATATCAAATTAGCTAACAATGTTTACTGTAAAAGTGCAGTTGTATAAACCAGTTCTGCTTTGCAACAGACGCACTCAAGTTTAACTTGACTTTTTAATTGTGAAACGATAGCAAAGTTTGGACATTTTCTGGCTTTAACGCACTCTATTCTACTGTCAATTATTCAGTTTTGCACTATTTGCGGCAAATTTCAGATCCGTTTACCAAGTCAAAATCAAAATTGAAAAGTCAAACACAAATGCAAAATTAAAACACTGGCATCAGGCATGGCGCAGATGCTGACATGCAGCACGACTCAGATTCATAAAACAGGTAGGCTGTGATTGGTGGTTGGGAGCAGTTGTGATGTCATTTTCAGTCGACAGAAGACAAAATGCCCGCCCTCCGGAAATGGCTGAAAACTAGTGGATTAACACTTATTCCACAGACGGAATATTTATCAGAATGCCCTGTTTCAACTAGTGGTCTTGCACAGAACATATTCTTGAAAAAAAAAATGTTTGCGTTGACTTCCACTTTAAAGCTGGAAATTGACACCTTTTTTCTGACAGTGTCGCTAAAGTGCTTTAGCAATAACCACAATCACCCACAGCTGTAGCAAATTTCTGTACATAAGGGTGAATTGTGTTACAAATTTGATTAAGGAACAAGGCTCTCTAGTACCTCTCGATGGATTCATCCCCCTCCAGGGCGTTTTCATCTTCAACAAATGCCAGCTCCCCCGGGGTGAGGATTTCTGCCAAGACCTCAGCACCGCCCGTCTTGCGCGTGGTATAAACAATGGCATCCACCAAGCCCATGGCAGTGACGTTCATCTTCTCAACGTAACGCGCCGCGGACGTGTGGTAGAGCGCCACGGCGTCGTCCGGACCATTCTGAACTGTGTTGGGAGGAAGAAGGATGGCGGGTTTGGGCAGCATTTCCACCGAGCCCACCAAGAAGAAGCCCCTGTCATCCGTGCTGTGGCCCTTCAGGTCTAATACTTTATAAGCCACGTTTCCGTTGCCGTTATAGAAGACCAGAGTGTATCCGTCCAGCGAGGACCGCTGTCCGCTGGTGTGGTATAACTCCACAAACTCGCTGGTGTCCAATCTGGGGTTGTCGGCGTTGATCTCGCTGATGATGAGGCAGGGCTCGCCTCGAACCAGCGCCGCCAGGAACAGACACAGCAAAGTGAGCACCATCGTCACGGAACAGCTTCTGCAAAAGCAAAAAAGTGAAAATAGTATTGCAGTGAGGTCCAACGGCGAAACTAGTTAACAGTGACTGCTGTGAGGTTCCTATTGTTTCTGTAGAAATTCGTATTCTTCTTTTCTGTAATAAATTGCATTTTTGAGGGCCTAAAATATGAAGGAAAACTCACCAAACTTTGGACACAAATCAGGCCTGGCAAAGATTATTTTTTAAAAGTTGTCATACACGAACAAGTACCAAAAAATTGGTCTGTAGCACCCCGACCGAGGTTTACACATCCAGGTACGTTTGACCGGGGAATCTTTAGTAGTCATGTCTTAAAATGTACAGGAAGTGAACTATGAGTTTGAAAATGTCACATTTTGGCCCATTTTTGCACAGTAAACCTAAGAGGAAGTCGGCCATTTTGAATTTACGATGGAATACGTCACCATTTTTGTCGCCCTCCAACGAGGTCACACTTTAACGAACTTCTCCTAGAGAATTTATCCGAGCGTCTTCAAACGTTGGGTGTTTTATCTAAAGATGTTTAACAATAATTATTAAACATTTTTTATTTGGTCCCACGCTGTTGCTGTGGTGTGATGCTGTTAGCAAAGGGAGAAACAAATGCAGTTTTTGAGCATCTCAACCTGGGCAAAAACTCATTCAACATTTCACAAGCATAAGGCCCGGCAAAACGTTTATATTTCTTTCTGAATTTTTTGGAAAGAGGAGCTTCAGGATACAAAGCAGAGACACTTAAAAGTCCTAAATCTTAAATCTTAAAACAAAGCTACAGAAAGAAACACAGCTGAAGTCTTCAGTCTTTTGATTAGCTCCCTTTTCAATTAAGTGTAACAAGGCAGTTTTTTTTTAACATAAAAAAACAAGACATTAGTGGGTGAACAGGACATTGTGTATTTGTGTCCGACGTTTACTATCCACAGTGTACACGTGATCTAATGAGAACATGCGTTTTAGAAAATCGATGGATGGATGTGTCTGTATTGACATGTGTTGTGCAGATGGTACAGTGTTAAACAAATGTCACGTCATTAGGGATCGGTACTATATATAAGACAACATTAAGAAAATAAGAAGTGTTCACTTCAAATGTCCACGAGAGACACTCATCATAACAGCATGAATGAGTCCTCTGTGCGTTGAGTGTGTGTGCGTGGAATGGTGACACCGGGCATTGCACGTCTTTTGCCTAAGTCATGACATGTTGCGAAACAGAAAGTTTGCATGTATGAGCATATCGAGTAAAATCGGTTCACCGAGTGGGAAAAGAGAAAATGCGCCTCCAGACGACCCACGAAGTTGCGAATCGTGCATGGGAATGACCGCTCACTACACGGCACTTATTCCGGTCACGGTTCGGCTGCCGTGCATGCATCTTTGCATCCTAAACCACACACACTCCTAAATAAACCAAAACGGGGGGGAAAAAAACGGGTTACCTACCGGGGGTTCCTGTGTCGCTCCGTGTATGCTGTGGACGTTTCTTCACGCCGAAACGCGGAGGAAAATAACGACGTTTTTTTTTTCTTCTTTTGGAAAAGTTTGCTTTCTGCCCCTTCCGCCGCTCCCTTCATTCACAAAGCAGGACTTTTTCCCCCCGGAGTGGGTGGGCGGTCACACTGGCTAATGGGGGGGCTATGATGATGATGACGATGATGCTTTTGCACCCCCCACGCCCCCTTCCCTTACGCAGCACGCCATTCAAGTGTCAATGAAAAAAAAAAAAAAAAAAAGCCAAGAAAGGTAACTTGGCAATTGTTACTAAAATATATAAATGAACAGGTTGCATTTTCTTATTCATATATTACGAATGTATTTCGATCTAGTTAAAGTTCATTTTGATAAAATTGATCAATCTATTATTAAAATAAACCAATCAATAGATTCATTGTAAAGGTGAAGTTGTTTATTTTATAAAATCTCATCTTAGGTTTGTTATAATTCACTAATCAATTATTTAGTCAAATCAATCAATCAATAAACAGATGAAGTGCATAAATAAAATCTAAAAAAAAAGTCAAAAAGTGGAAAAAGAAATGAATAAAAAACAAAAAAAAGGGGGCATTTATTAACACATTTAATCCTATAGTAAAAAAAAAAATTCACTTTGCTATTTAAAAAAAACCCTGCACGGTGTTTCCATAAACTTTTAATTGTAGTCATTTGACATTCAACCCATCAAACCCTAAATCAAAACTGAAAGGGGCCCACTGAACCCACTTTGGTCAAGAGGTAAACAACCGATGAGAATTTTCTTCCTCCAATTGCTGGAACTCGTAAAAAGTTTTATTATTTAAGTTTATTCATGTTTTTTTAATGGCTAATATTCAATTGTTAGAAACTGTGATAAATAACTGCACAGTTAGAAACTAGAATCCATATACAACTTCAGCAATGTCTTTAAAGACTGAGTCAAGATGAAAATATCCCCCTTTCCTTACTTTGTAAAGGAATATCTTGCTGGATGATTATTGCTACACAGTGACAATTTCAATCCAAATTGATAAGACAAAAAAAAAAAGAAGCCTTATGATTATCTTCGCTATTATATAGGAAGTGAGAGGAACTCGAATGGGAAGTAGAAGCAAATAATGAATTTGTTAGATGGAAGAAAAGATGTTGCGTAGTTTGTTTTAGTGTTAGTACCGTAGAATGCCACAGGGTGTCGCTATTGGCACGATATAACCTTGATCTTCTTGAGGCCGCAGACTCAAAAGAACAACAAGGGCGTCATGTTTTTTTTTAAATGCCAACGCTTTTTTTTCCAGCCTGGTTTTTATCTATTACTATGGAATTAAATTTCTGCCTTACAGTTTTGAGATTCTGTGTATTAATCTCGGTTCTGACCTTCCAATGTGGAGACTCAATTGTCTACAGCGTTGAATGTGAATGTGAAACCAGTCCATTGTTGAGTAGAGTGAGGTGCCCTCCCCTGCATATGGAGGAGGGCATAACAAAAGTCGACTTAATTAACAAGGTGATTTAATATAGGCTCAATCATTCAGTACATTGAGAATTGGAGGAGGAGGAGAAGCTTGACTGTGCTGAACTGCAGCTGACAGCCAATTCATCATAAAACGTACATAACTGGATTATAGCGTTGCCATTCATCATATCAATTGCAATTTGTCACATTTCATGGCCTCTTAATAATGATTAAAACCTTATTCCGGCACAATAGGGACGACCTGGCCGAATGCATGAATGTATTTTTGCTTGTTTTTCACGAGGGGAAAAAAAGTTTCATAAAATCTGCATAGCAGTGCGGTGAAAAGTCCGAGCTCAGCGAAATGTGTCATCCTTTAATGTGTCATCATGTCACTTTGTTGGAGATTTGACAGTACAGTGCAGTGAGTCATGTCCTTGCTTGTGTTGACAAGAAGCAGGGTGTTCCTACTTTGATTGAGCCCAGGCGCACATTTTACATGGGGAAAAAAATCTCACGGTACACGACGAAAATGTCACAAAAATTTGAATACTGAAATGATTACCTCATCTCAGTTTACTCACAAATTCAATCATGTCAGCGTGGAATCAGGGCGTCTTCGATGGGACACAAAGGTGACGATATTACATGACTTGCTCTGTTGAATGATAACAGGTGCACGGTTAATTGTACCTTCGGCCATTGCGCCTGTCACTATACATCGCTGGCAAAGTTAGACAAACAAAGATTTATTTGCGAATCATAATGACATGAATGTTAAAAACCGTTGCACACTAAAAAGAAACATCTCATACATTTTAGCAATCTGGGGCTAAACAAGATCTACAAAACAACTCCAGCTATTAATATTGTTGCTACTACTCAACTGCTATTGCGACCAGAACGACAACTAATATTACCTCTATTATTACTAATACTATTAAAACTACCATTACTATTACTAGTGCAACACATTTTTACTATGGCTATTATTATAATTACTGCGACAGAAACTTCGACAGCTACGATCATTATTACTACAGCAACTATTACTACTACTATCATTATACAACGACTAGTATTACTTCATAATATAATCATACATAATTATCATTATTACTACTTCAACTACCATTACTACCACGCCTGCATCTCCTACTACTACACTACACTACTCCAACTACTATTATATTTGCTCTTACAGCTACTATTAATACTAAAACTAACATTGCTACTACAACTTCCACAACTACTGTTATGACTTCAACTACTATTACCAGTACAACTACTATCATGACTACAATTACTATTATAACTAGAACTGCTATGACTAGGAATGTAACGATTAATTGAAAATCGATTTAAAATCGGTTCACCCAGATTAATTGATTAGATTTGTCGAAAATCGAGTTGATTAAATTCATCTAGAAAATGATATCTTCAAACGTTTTTTTTTCATCCCAGATGCATGGCACATTTTGAAAATGTGTAGATCAAATTATGTTTTTGCGCAAAACATCATTGCGTACTGCGTTTGTGGATGGCTGCAGAACCACACAGATACAAGCATGGTAGCAGTTTGAAAAAAAATCTAATCGAATCAAAATTCGGGACCTGAAAATCGAAAATCTAATTGAGTGAATCGTTACATCCCTAGCTATTACTAATAGCATTATAACTACTTTTACCACCACAACTATTATTACTTCAACTACTGTTACTACTACAACTTTAATTACGACTACAATTACTGTACTACTACCACTACCATGACTATTACTACTACGACAACTACCATTACTCTTATAACCACACTTACAACTAATCTTACTACATTATTGCTAACACTATTACAATTACCATTACTACTATAGGTACTATTACTAGCACAGTTATTTACAATTACTAGTCAACAACTAGCATTAGTACAGTAACTACTATTACTAATCTTTCTACACTGTAAAAAAAAAAAAAACACAAGTTAATATAAATTAATACAAGGGACAATTCGTTCTGTAAACTCTTATTTTTTTGTTGAGAATACGGTAAAGCTAATGGTCACATTAGCAAAACTTCAAATACGTTGTTGAATTACCCACCTCAAAATGTTATCGAAGTTTGTTGCCTTGGAATTTTGAGTTCACGCAACCTAACAAAAATCGTATCAATGTGAAAGTGACACAATGTCTATTCCAAGCAACATTTTGACAGAATTGCATTCAACACTGTAATCAAGACAGGGTTAGGGTCATTCAAAAGTAGCATTTGTAAGTTTGAATGTAATTGGCTCTCAGTACATTGCACACTTTTTTTTGGCGGCGTCTGTATTGTTGCGAGCGCGCTGTGTAATGTGATGGCCTTCATGTCTTTGCTTTGGAACGTTTCCCTTAATAGCATTCGATGAAGTGTTGTCCCTACAACCAAATCCCTTTGGCCTTCATTCAATCCTCCTCGCTCGATTGTGACCTGGAAAAGACATCAAGCGTCTCTCATCATCACTGGCCTTTTGAATAATCCCTTTTATGTGGAGTATAAATACACAATGCCTAATCCGCCCCCCCCCCCCCCCCCAAAAAAAAAAAAAAAAATTCATGTTGTTGCCTCTAAAAGCTTCCCTGGAGAGCCTGCAGCTAATTTTTCACCTCATTAGCCTGGACAGACATTAAAAGTGGGCCACTGTGATGACAAAGACGGAATTAAACATAGAGCGGAAGGTGTGATAAGAAAGGCCAAACAATCCGTCACTTGAGAGTCCCGTGCGCACGCAAAGGTAAAATATGATCCACTACTGTAAGTGTAACCGTAAAGGCGTTTTGACATGAATGAGCAATGTGGCGGGGGATCTGTTTTCTCTCTCACGTCTTCCCTACCGCTCTATCTTGCAGCTACAGAGGGGGCTTTCTTTTTTCATTCTTTTTCTTTCCTCATCAGCATTCTGCGTGCACCATCGGCTCACCGCGTCCACTCACGTGCGCTCACCATAGTGATGTGTGTGATGAAGGAAGACAAGCAAGGAGAGCCCCCTTTGTGTCCTGCTGAAGCCCCGCCCCCCACCCACCACCACCACCACCACCACCACCAAGGTCATGCATGTGAATAAAAGGCATGTACACACTGAGAATCGGACATCTATACAGTGTGTTCAACAACCTTAATTGTTTTCGGTTTTCGTATTTTACTTAGTTCTTCAATGTACCGTACATTTAAGAATTTAATTTAAATTTGACATTATTGTGAGTCCCGTAATATATGTTCCGTGCAATTAACAGTTTCCGCTGGAATTGTTTAAGTGGAACGTATTTATTTATTTCTTTTTTAAACTTTTCTTCTTCTAGAAAAATGTCATCATTAAAAAAAAAAAAAAAAAAAAAGGATTTTTCAAGAATAGATTTATGAATTTTCAAGGAAAAAAATTTTTGAGAATAAATTCATATTTTCTGAATTAAAATCTGATTTATTGGGACAAAAAAACAATATTTTTCAAAATAAAAAAAATGGGAATATGTAAGCCATATTTATTTTCAAAGGCCTTTATCGCATCACTAGTTAAAGCATTTCTAGCAAATAATGAAATACTAGCAAATAATAAAATAGTAAATGAGCTGTAAAAATATGTTGTTTATGTAACGAGTTCATGATTGTGTTATTGTGCTTTATGATCCTCTCTATTTTGAGCCACCATCGTGGGACATTTTCCTGTATATGCAACTACCAACTCCTGGGTCAATTATTCATGGATATTCATTTTCACTGTGGGGTCTTGTGTGAAGAATTTTGAGGAAAAAAAATTTAATAATAAATAAAAAAAAAAATTAAAAAAAAAATAAATAAATAAATAAAAAAAAAAAAAAATATATATATATATATATATATATATATATATATTTTTTTTTTTTTTTTACACACACATTTTGGAAAAAAGCAGTAACGTAACAAAGTGGGGAAAAAAATGAAGCGCCATTCTGGATGCATTTTGAGGTCACAGTGCAGGATTTTTTTTTTTTTTTTTTTTCAGGCTAATGGCTTTAATTGCAAAGGCATGACTGGTGATGTTTGTCTGACACACCAGATGTGTGCTGGATTATTGATCATCTCACTGGTCTGAACTCAATTCTACCCTGTTAATGTGATGCATTTGACATAATCTGGGGAAATAATCTCAAAAGGGGTTAACCATCATGGGAGGATAAGAGGTGTCCGCAAGTCCGTCCCTCCGGGGGTAGTGAAGATTGCGGTCTTGTTTGATTCTCAGTTGCCATGGCAACCAGCGCCCGGCGCCGCACCTGACCTACATATGGGCTGTATGTACACACACTAACCATCTGTTAGCATCTCTTCACACGGCGGCTCTGAGGGAATGCGATTGAGATAATGCTGGACGACTCGAGTGGCCGCGGAGAGAACAAAGAAGAAGAGACGGCGGCTCATTTCGATGACTTGTGTCAACAAGTGATAACATCAAACAAACCAGTACAAAGGAGGCCCTACTCATGCGGGATGATATTTGATGGATATTTCATTCAGTACACCTGCATTTATCTACCTCAGTAATTCCAAAAATTACTGAGCTAAAACATATTTTTGAATTGGAATTGTAATGGTAGTCAGAATAACAATAGTGGTGGTCATCCGTATGCGACATGTCAGAAGTACTAGAAGAAGTATTCAATCATTCTCAGCCATAGATGCTGATATTTCCTATGCACGCTCAACGACACTTGAAAAGCCATACTGGTTATTTAAAGCAGCACTGGGCAGGAAATCGACCTTAATAAAAAAAAATGTCACAACTCTTTTGATGAAATATTGACTTACGAGTAGTTGAATGGGACTTTTGTCATGTCCTGGAGGAGTCTGTATCGTTTTTTTTAATGGCACTAAGCAACTTTGAGGTGGATGGGATCAACCCTGGCACACACAAAAAATACAAATATCCTGAATTGCTTTATAGCATACGTCACTTCCTCCTTTCGCTACAAGAACGGAAGTCGATTCGAACGTCGATGCGCTATTAATGGTGTCATGGCAGAAGCCCCAAAACAAACAAAAAAAACCCAAAAGGATTGTTTGAAAAAAAAATAGATTCATTACCTCATTGCTATTCATCTTGAAAATAGAAATGTAATTCAGTCCAGCTCGCAGGCCAACGAGAGCTCAGGATTTCACGACACTGTGCTGGCGCACATGTGGTTGACAAAACACTACCGCTTTTGTCCACATGGCGCCGCCATAATCACAGTGTTGCTTTAACAAAAAAACGAAGTAAATGCTGTCATATTAGGAACTAACAGTACATTTTTGCATCCAAAAGTGCATTATCATATTGTGCTGTTTGCACCTCGTGGGTTCACACTCATCCAAAACGGTTGCTGCTTTCTTCTCCCCTCATTGAGATCGGGCGTTCTCAGGGTAGTATGGCCGTAAGCTGTAAGGAGGCCTAAAAATGATTTTTTTATAGGTGATGCACACACCAATTCAGGGGAGTGTTAGAAAAAGCATTTTGTATTTGTTCTATTTGATTTTCTCTTCTATTTTTCCACAGGCAAGGGACGCAGACTGTTAGCATTTTCAGCTGTCAGTCTGTCAGGATAGCATGTGGTTAGCTTCTACCAAGCAACTACAGTACTTGACGTCTGTTGTAAAAGTTTGCTTTTGTGAGTGAGGTGGGGGGGGGGGAAGATGTTTGTATTTTTTGTATTTGATTTGAACTTCAATTATTCCAGTTATTTTTTTTTCCACTTTAACAAAAAACGAAGTAAATGCTATAATAGTAGTACATAACAGTACATTTTTCCACCTAAAAGTGGATTATCATATTGTGCTGTTTGCCCCTCGTGGGTTCACACTCATCCGAAACGGTTGCTGCTTTCTTCTCCCTTCATTGATTGAGCCTATTGCAGGTCAGTATAGGCGTTTCCCCATACGGCATTCTGGGTAATAAATCTCACTCCTGTCGACGTGCAGAGGCTCAGGGGAAAATTCTGGCCCACTTGTTTTTTTTTTCCACCCAGACATATTTATCCGGAAAAAAAAAATGTGGAAAGTGGGCCAAAAAGTAGCACTGGGTCTCATCCAAATAAATTGTGTTTGCTGGATCATAATTTGCAAACTGGAGCAGTGACATTTCACGCATAAATCCTCATGTTTTCATTCAAATTCATGAATTTTCCAATGGGCTTTGTACAGACTAGTAACCTATAACCTATCGTTCTTATGGATTTTGTCTTATCTGTGTGGTTCAGTTGAACACATTTAGTTTACTGCTGCCAATTCTTCATTTTAAATTTATGGCTCTGTTCAATTATGTTAATCTGTCAGTCCGACTGGCCAATAGTTCATATTTGTGAAAAAATGTGTCATTGACCAAATTTGGATTAAGTCAATCCTCTGCAATCCTGCTTTTTACGCCTACAGAAAGCAACATTTTATAATGTACATCTTCAGGTATGATTATTGATGGTTATTATCAAATGATAAGTTTGTTAGTTTGGCAAAAGGTAGGCTGTTGATATTATGCTATTTGACGTTTACACCCATGCTTCTATTTTATATTCTTATTTCCAGTTTATTATATTATATTCTTATGTGCCCTTGGCAGTTTCACGTTTAGACATTTGTTGATATTTCAAGAATTTGGATTGCTGTTCATCTACTGTATGTTCAACACTTCTGGGAAGTAAACACACGGGGTCGGTGCACTGTTTATAACATATTTTTGTATTGTCCATTGTCTCTGTA
This sequence comes from Filicampus tigris, assembly GCF_054856515.1. Classification (NCBI taxonomy): domain Eukaryota; kingdom Metazoa; phylum Chordata; class Actinopteri; order Syngnathiformes; family Syngnathidae; genus Filicampus; species Filicampus tigris. Next base: position 11,380,658 of record NC_141235.1, on the reverse strand, counting down.
TTTTATATGCGTTTAAATGTGTTTGTATTTAAAAATACAACTTTCAAAAAAGTGCCATAAATGCTATAAAAACATTCATCGAGTGTATTTAAATAGAGTATTTCTATATCACGCATTTCACTTGCGATGGAGGGGGAATTACTGTGAACTGTATATTTAAAAATAATAGTGCAAATACAACATTACATGAGGAACCTCTAGGGCGGACAAAAGTGTACTTTGAGGTATTCTGGCAAAAATGGGCTTGTCACTTGCACTTACGTAAAAGCAGCGGAAGCCGCACAGCACCAGCAGCAAAAAACAGCCTTTTATTTCACAGTGACTTGCTCACATTTATTACTGCCCAGGGCCTGTATGCTAACTAAAAACTGAGACATGCATGAGTATCATATATTTTCCCCACTTCTTATCTCTTTTAGCATTTGACATAAGAAAAAAAACCTTTGGTCACACAGCCACAAATAGAATTAGTACACGAGAGCAGTGGTGAGCTAAGTATACACAGTACAGCCCACTCTGTGCTTGAAAAATCACGGGTCCCTTGAGCTCAAAGTTTTGCCGACCCCGGCACCAGCGCAGTCTTTCCCTAGGGTTCATTAATATTTAAAGGTATTCCCACAAATGGAAATGCAGGAAATGATGTAAGATAATGCATCACACTTCACCTACAATGAAAACAGTTTGTTCCCGACTGCTGTGAAAGTGAATGCACGTCCTGACAAAAGAGCATTTGGAATTTTGCTCATGTGAGAGTAATTGATAAGGGACATTTCTAGGGCTCCTTTTATTTTAGACACTTCATTTCCTCGCGCCAAAGTTAAAGACAGAACACAGAGTGCGTTTATTCATTAGAAGTGAGTTTTAAAAAATTGAGTCTAGAAAGCCATCCTTCTCCCTGCTGCTTGTTTTTTTTTTTCAATCGCTTTCCAGCATAAGTGCTGGAAACGTACATAAGTAACTGCCCGGCAGCTCATAAAAACTCTGAACGTGAACATTTTTGCGGGCCCTCGCCAAGGTCCTTGTGATTTGTTTGATGAATTCATCCGGAGGAGAGGATGAATGTGAAAGGCTGAAAAGCAAGTTTTAATTGCGGGAAAGGAAGGCTGCAAGGAAAGAAGGAGGGAAGAAATCGAGAAAAGAGGTTTCAGTCAAGTAAGGATGGAAGTAAGGATGCAAGAATAAGAAGCAACTCTGATGGAAGGGCAAGGGTCTGCGTTTGAATTTTGTCATTTTGTTTTTAAAACTCATTCACTGCCAAAAACGTTTTTACTCGTCTTTTTCACAGTCCAGCCATTCAATCACAGGAATTTATTTATGTTTTTTTCTATTTTTTCAAATGTTAGGCTAAAAGGGGGTCTGAAAATGTCTGGCAGTTAATGAGTTAAGAATGATTTTTTGTTTTTAAGATATTGTATTTATTTAACCTGAATTTTGTGTTTTTAACACAGAGTTTTTGTATCGCCTGTACACATTAATGCATCTAATGATGAACGTCTTTGGTGAGTATGATACATTTCCTTTCCAGCCCACCATCATCAAAACCATATTCGAAGCAACATGTAAACATCCAAACTATCCCAACGTGCAGCCACAAAGTTCACGACAACACGAGGGGACATGTCAGCGTTACGTCATAATCTCCAATCTGTTCAGACGTACAGTTCTGTCATATTTCCATCACATATGTCTCCATGATATTTATAGTAACTTATACCAGAATCTGCGCCAAAGCTGCAGAATGGCGCCAAGGACAGATGGCACTTCCTCTGTAAGTCACAGCTTTTTAGAACGAGAAATGGCATGAAATATAAAAATGGAAAGAGCAAGACGGATAAAAATAAAGATGCACAGTATGGAGAGAGTTCACTCCATGGAGGCAAGTAAAGTGTTCCCCTGCTATGTTGCGATCCATCGCGTATTGTTAATTGTTTTTTTTTAATGGGTTTTTACTGTATTCAGGCAAGTCGAAACCAAGTACCACCAAAACAAAACTCCCATGTACCACCATCATGACCAACATTAAAATGCAGTAATGTAGTCGGCCTAAGTATTCATAAAAACATGATAAAAGGAGTAAAAGGAGTAATTGTATAAAAAAAAGTTAAATATAAGTGAACTGCACTAAGATAACTGAATAAAACATAAACTTCTAAATTAGAAAAATATATTTGAACGAAATATTTTAAGGAATAAACGGTTAAGTTAATGCAGCAAATATGACAGGACTTAATATTTTACTATAATACAAAGCCTTTTCCATAGAATACTTAAATATAGTTGAATACATAATTCAACATTACGGAAAAATGTTACATCTTAAAGTAAAATTGATATTTTAAACTTTTTTGTAAGGACCATTTTCAACAAGGGACTTAGTTCACTTGACATTAAGCTTTTAAATTAAATCCGCCACTTATTTGATGATGTAAATGAATTTGAAAAAGCAATAGAGACATTTTAAAGAATCAATTTTAGCAAGCAAATGGAGACATTAACACAACAAATATTACGGGACTCCTGATAATGACCCCGAGCCATCCTGTGCAGACCCTTGATCTAAATATGGATGCATACAAATCATCTTACAGTTTTTCTAATTACCAGTGATGACGTAACTGAGAGAAGCAGGTTTTGAAGCCATTCTGCTCATCCAAACCCCCTTCTGTCCCCATTTCTTTCCCACATACTTCACATTTTCGTCTCTTTTGACCCCCTCCAGGATGCTTATTAAGTGCCTCTGACGTATTTCCATGGCAAGAATGACGCAGATGTGTTCATGAGAGGGTGGGGGTCGGTGTCGTCCTCGGGGTGCAGAGAAGGTGCAGTGAGGGTGTGATGGGGGGGAGCAGGAAGAGGAGCGAGAAATGAAAGGAGACAAATAGGGAAGTGCGCGCATGTGTGTGGAGGGGAGGTGACGGAGTGAGACAGATGAAGAGGGGGAGTGAGTGAGTGCGGGGACAGATTGATGAATGAATGTTTGTGCAAAGGCAAATGGCAATTTACTACTTCAAGTGAGTGTTTCAAATTGAAGTGATGTAGACAATGAGAGAAAAAGACAGAGATTTGTAAGGGGGGCGGGGTAAAATTCAAATTCAAAATTCAAGAAAGTCAGGAATCTCAATGGAATGATAATGCCATCATATATATATATATATATATATATATATATATATATATATATATATATATATATATATATATATATATATATATGTATATTAAACTTCGGTTCGGAATATTTTCGGTACAAAAAAACAGATTTTTTATCTTTAAAAAGAATATGTTTATTTTGAAAAGATGACAAGTAAGCGGTACATTTTTTTGGGGGAAAAAATTTAATAAAAGCGAACCATTCGAGTGATATTCTAAGAAATTACACCAGAATAAAAAAAATACACTAACAATAAAGAACTCTTAATTTAGTAAATTATTAAATTGGTAGTAAATTAGTAGTAGTAAATTATTAAGACTCTGAAATCTTTAAACATTCAGCAGCAACAGCCTATGACTATGACACATCTAAGTATTCAAGTTAAAGACAGGTTGTCATTACAGTACATATATACACTTTTTGTGGTGAAAAAAAAAACATACAATAAAAGCTATAATTATTGCTAACTATATTAAAACTATTTTTATCATGAAAAAATACAGTAACTTAAAAAAGTCTTTATGAAATTGTATACACTTTTTAGGCACTGAAATCTTTGAACGTTCAACAGCATATTGTAACGAATTGGGTTATTTGTGTTGTGGTCGGATCGGATTTGTGTGTTGCTGAGTTGTGATGTTTCCCAGGTTCATGAATTAATCGTAAGGCAAGCGAGAGAAGCAGCGGAGAACAAAGAAGAGCGCGCGCAGTTGTACTTGGAATAATAAAAATGTGATAATTAAACTATGTCTGACGTACTACATTCCTGGAAGACTCTACAATATGATAAATCTCGCTATTTAAGTTCGACATTTTTGGCTAAAAAACTGCTCGTTTATATATATATATATATATATATATATATATATATATATATATACACATGTATATATATATACATACATACATATTTGTATACTGTATATGTTGAATATTTATGTATACATATAATAATGTTTGTCGTATTTACGGTACATGTTTTCTTGTACTACTGTCATGTCAATTTACTTGACTGAAAGTTATTAGTGTCACGCAGCCATTTATTTTTAGAAATGTTTGTGTTAGGCTGTTGCATTTTCTAATCAACACTCGCACACTCCTGATAGAATCTTTTGATTGGATTTATTTCCTTAAGGGAAAAGGCAAACCTGTCTCAGCTTGGAAGGCAGGATGAATTCATCATGCTGAAACACAGCATTATGGATCACAACCTCAAACTATTTTCTCTCCTCGCCTGTGCAGTAAACATTTCAAACCCCTCAGAGTTGTGGTAAGCAATAGCTTTGTCGGCTTGTCATTACCAGCTTGTAAATTGCAAAGCACTCCGGGGATGCTTCTCATGCAAGGCTCACAATCAGTTATTTTCAATTATGTGCTAATGAGTGCGCTAATGAGTTGGGGCAAGGAGAGGGTGAGCGTGAAGCTGTGTGGCTGCGACAGTCGCATGGTGGCCAAATGATTCATGTCCACCTTTGTGAACTGATAGCTGGAAGTTAAGTTTCTCAAGTCTGCGTGATTATAGAAGTCAACATTTCCGACTTTGGCCCGACTCCGCAATGACAATTGATTCTTTTTGTTGTTGTTGTTGCTGTCCAGTGCATGCAGAGATCAATCATTCCACATGAAGGCTGCATTTCCACTTAGATGCAGGATAACGGAGATCCAATACAAGCAGGCAAGTATCGGCCTTAAGGAAGTAATACAAATGCAAGGAGTCGCCATCCAGCAGTGTTTTGAAACATCTTGATATCGTTTATTAAATAACTGACGTATAAAATGAATATCAATTAACTTAAAGTGAAAGTCAACCAAAATATATTTATTTAATGAATATGTTCTAAGCAGGCACACTAGTTGAAACAAGGCGTTCTGATTAATATTGGGTTTATGGAATAGGGCAAAATGCACCCGTTTTCAGCCATTTCAGGGGGCAGCCATTTTGTCACTTCTGTCGAAAGAAAATGACATCACAACTGCTCAGGTAACGAACAATCACGGCGGACCTGTTTTCTGAAGCTGAGCCGTGATTGGTCGTTTCCTGAGCCCTGAGCAGTTGTGATGTCATTTTCAGTCGACAGAAGTGACAAAATGGCCGCACCCTGAAATGGCTGAAAATGGGTGCATTATTAATGCAATATTAATCAGAATGCCGTGTTTCAACTAGTGGGCCTGCATAGAACATTTTCTTGGAAAAAAAAAGTGTTTGGCTTGATTTCCTATTTAAAGGGGGAGTTTGCATTTTTCAAAATAGTCACTTTTTGTCATTTTTGTTAAAACAGTCAGTATAACCTGACAGTGGTAGATGAGTAAAATGAACTGTAAAAAAACCAACAACATAAAAAAAACGCCCTCTCTGGATTCATCTTGTACCTCTAATTAATTTTTTTGGAGAAACTATTGTGTACTAAGAAAAAATAACCAATCAGAGACAAATCAGCAATCACAGGCTCACCCATCGCAGGCCTATTAGAGAAAATCACCTTATCCGAATGGGGTGTTACTTTAACACTGTGGGCTCTATTTTCGTAGATGGCGCATCTGTCATGTATAAATATATGAACAGCGGGCATCAAACCCTCTGAATGTGATGTCATTTTCATCACCGCTTATCCTATACAGGGTCAAGGGGGGCGTATGCTGGAGTCGAACCCAGCTGACTTCGGACGAAAGGCGGACAACACTCTGGACTGGTTGCCAGCCAGTCGCAGGGTTCACACAGAGACGAACACCTATACACACACCGACACTGAGAACCGATCCCACTGTGTTCGCACACAAGTCAGGCAGGTGTACCGCTACACCATCAGCAACTCTACCCTCTGAATAGTTGGATTATATTTTTTTTTAACTCATCCCACTAGGGGGCACAGCTATGGAGAGGGGCGACTAACGATCAGGGGCGGGGCAGGAAGTCGTTTTTCCACACTTCTGCAAACAATACATGCACTTCTCAAAAAATTTCGCTAAAATCGCATAAACATTACAGACCAAGCGAATCATTAGTATCGATTTGTGGGGGGAAAAAAATCAATTTCACCGTATTTGTCCATATGAGGTTTCCGATGGACAGTGACGATAGATTGTGTGTGTGTGTACCCCGCGTCAATTGAATGGATGGAAGGATGATGGGAAGGATTCAAATGTTTCTATAGGGGGAATTTGAGCCAGTAATAAACAATGGTAAATGACACTATATGAACTTAATGCAAAAAAAAAAAAAAAAGCAGCATAGTTCTTGGAAAAAGTGTGAAGTACTGTACAAGTAAATAGTACCTATGCTGCAGGTCAACACCTGAGTGAGTCACAGCTGCAGTGAATGTAATGAGGTGAAGACTGTGTGTAGCTTCATGCGAAATTGCTTCTTGTTGTGGGCTTTGTGTGCTTGAGACATTGTTAGAGTGTGTGTGTGTGTGGGGGGGGGGGGATAACAACACACACTGCAGGGTTTCATCGAGTCATTAATTAAAACATATTCCATGCAGTTTAAAATGGCGTAAACGCACACACTCCGTTTTGCCGTCGTCAATTCAATTCATCGGCACGCTCGGAAAACGAGATGCAGCTTTTAATGAAGCAAACGGGAATCCTACTGAGAGAAAGAGAGAGCAATCCACGCTCGTAAAAGATATCACATGATGGGGGTGGGGGGGGCGGGGGGGGGAAGATTAGATGCCGCCCCAGTGGATTCAACTGCAACACTGCCTGGTTGATTATTTTCTATTAATACAACTTGCCAGTGTGTCTGTCTCAGCGGGAAAGCAAGCGCTGTTGAATTAATAACAACAACAACAATAACAAAAAAAAACCATCCAAGGTGACACAGACAAATCTGTGCTTGCAAATGACTTGGCTACAAGTCAAGAGTGCACAAACTCATTTCCAAGAAGAGGCTTTAAAAGTTGAAGTGATCAAAACGAGGAGTTTGTGGGAAAGAGAGACACCCAACACTAAAGCAGATTGCATTTGTTGCCTGTAACCGCTTCCTAAAATGAGACTTTACCATGAAATGTATTCATTTAAAAACTTTATTTTTCTTGAAAATAAAACATGTATATGTTTTAAATCCACACTTTTTTTCTCTCCAAATCTCATCTACGGATGACCTGGCTTCATCTGTTGCAAATTGAATGTACAGTAGTACAATAGTTCGGCCAGGTCAAGGTTAAAGAATAATAAAAACGTTTCCATATTAGTTACATAATTTGACTGAGAACTGAAACAAGAAATTAATCCACAAAATGATTTGCTCAATCAGTCCATCACATACTGCCAGATCTGTGGTGACCTCTAGGGCTGCTCCACATCCCCAAAAAAAACAAAACAAAATGTTCTCAGTTTATAGCGTGTGTGCTTGTTACGCAACACACTCGGAGCTTGATTAAAATTTGTCACGTTACATAAGATGTTCCTCAAACCAGAGTTGCTTACGCCATTAAATTAAAATGCAGGGGAGAAAAAAGGCAGTTTAAATTTTAATTGTTTTCTAAGTGCTTTGGCTTGTCGGCTTGACCTTGCTCAGCCGCGAGGAAGTCGGTTCCAAATCGAAAACTGCACGCTCTGCTTTAAACACTTGAAAGTTAGTCGGAGTTGGCGATTAGGAAAGTTTTGGAAGGGTGAAAAAAGTCTCTGAGTTGTTGTATTGTGTTGTATTCATTTTGGGTTAAATGAAATGAAATAAATGGTGAAAGGTGTCACAGCGTCGCCTGTCCAACAGCCATGACGTATGACATGAGCTTTCACAACAAAAATTGTTTCCGAGTATCAAGAGTTCGCCAAGTTGTACCAATCAAGTGTACGCATGGTATTATTACTGCCGTTTACTGAGTCAGTTGCCACAAATCTGTCTCCAATCACCTTGGACAGTTCCTTCGACCTCATGATTCTCATTTTCGCTGACGTTCACTGTGAGCTGTAAGGTCTTATGTAGACCTTTCCTAATCAAGTCCAATCAGCTTAATTAACTCATTCACTGCCAAAGACAAATTTGTCTACTTATGACCAGATGATATTTAATACTTATGACCAGATGATATTTCAGTTGTTCTTTTTTCATAAATATGCAAAAATTACATTTCTGTTTTTTTTTTTTTCTGTCAAGATTGGTTGCTGAGTGGACGTTGAGAATTAAAATGAACTTTTTGGATTTTGGCAAATGGCTGCACAATTAATATATATATATATATATATATATATATATATATATATATATATATACACACATATATATATATATATATATATACACATATATATATATACACATATGTATATATATATATATATATACACATATATATATAAATACATATATATATATATAAATACATATATATATATACACATATATATAAATACATATATATATATACACATATATATAAATACATATATATATATACACATATATACAAATACATATATATATATACACATATATACATATACACATATATACATATATATACATATACACACATATACATACATATACACACATACTTAAAATTATTTTCTTGTGTTTTAACATACTTGGCCACCAAAGATGATTCCGATTCTCATTCTGGCGATGCCGTGTTGTTTCCCCAAAACAATGTCGGTGTCCTCTTCTACACTCGGTTGCTATGGCAACGCCGTCCGAGCACCACACACTGCCTGAGAGTTTATGTCTGGCATTGACAAAAAAAAAAAAAAAAAAAGAAGTTGCACCACAGAGTATTAGATGTTTTCCCCATACAGCTCTGGATTGTAGTGACCTAAAAAGCTGTTTTTCAACAATGCAAATAATGTTCTGTATTCCCTACTTCTAATACCGTAAACAGAGGTATCTATGATGTTTCCCTCAAAGGTCGCAGACAGAAAAATGGAAGGACGCCCCTGTGACATTCTTCAATTGTCATTTATTAAACACAAAAAAATGTAGAAGTGTCACTAGCTGTATGTGTTTGAGGTGTTTATTATTGTGACTGACGGGATAAAACAAGAAGTCAAATTTGGTGACTATGTTCCATATGCTCATCTATACTTGGGAACCATAACTCTGCCACTAAATGTCTAAACCTCTGGCAACAAAAGTGAGTACACCCCTAGGTGAAAAAATCCAAATTAGACCCAATTATCCATTTTTCTTCCCCAGTATCATCTGACTCGTTAGTGTCACAACCTCTCAGCTGGGGATAGGGAGCAGGTGGGTTAAATTTGGTGTTATCACTGTCTCACTCTCATACTGGTGGCGGGAAGTTCAATATGACACCTCTTGGGCAAGAACGCTCTCAGGATTTTTAGGAAAAAAAAAAAATGGTGCCGGAATATAATGATAGCCGCACAAATCATTGACACGTTGGGCCCGAACACGTGCCAACTGTTCTCACTTTGTCACCCGCGCATTTCTCCCAAAAAGAAGTGAAGCATGCTTGCGTCAAGACGCTTATTTGTCAATCCCAAGTGAAGTTGACTGAATTGACAGAGAAAATCGGACGGATCCAACAAAAATCCTCTTGCCTAATGCTAACAGATAATGCGAAAAGCCACTGATGGGTCGACGGAAATTAGCATAAATGTCACAATAATTATGAGCCTTCAAATAACTGCTAACACATCTTGCTGTTAATTATGCTGCATCTCGCCCAGCACGCCTCAGTGCTGCCCAGCACAATGTGATTAAGACGGGCAACTCTAAACCCTCACAAAACAATAAGCAATATATTACGAGTAGTTAACGCTGAACCGCAATATAGCGGGGGAACACTTCCTGCATAATTCAAACATTCTAAACACATTTGTCTCACTTTGCGTACGCCCTCCCTTTTTCTCACTCTCCTGCCAGACATTCTGTTCCCTCTCCGTTCTCCGATCTCACTTCTCCAGCTGTGATCTGACACGGATTCTCCTGATGTGGATCTGACTATCTGGATTTCTGCAGCTTTCGCTGCGTCACACCTAAGGATGTTGTTCGGAAACACATCAGGGATACGACATATTGTTCACGATAGCTTTATGGAGAGGATGCCAGAGGCGTGAAAAACACTTGTCATTCTTTACCTAAAAATATGTTTCACGGGGCGGACAGAAAGTGTCCTCCAGTTTTGGAATGACCCAAATCTAACTATTATAAATGCTTGGCGGGTCAGAGTGAAGAACAACCATAATTTCACCACCCCTGCTTTAGCCTTTGATTAGCTGCTTCCGTGCTCTAAATCCTTCACTAAAGTCAAAACAAGGACACCCTTCGCTGCTTGGTCGCAGAGGACACAAGTCAAAGGATATTCATTTAAAAAAAAAAAAACAGGATTTTAAAAAAAAAAAAAAAAAAAAAAGATGATTGCAATAGCACAGAGCAGAGAAGGAGTGCTTTCTCATCTCATAATCCTGCGTCTCATGGCTGACCTTTTCTTTTCTCCTGCTGTCTGAACTGATTAGCTTTCATCAGACGTCTTCCACAGTTGCGAATCCTTGTGCAAACTCATAAACAACTCCGGCCAAGGTTTTCGACATGTCACAACAAGACATCAGGCGGCGTCCAAGGCGATAAGCGCGTCTCATTTTCCGCCGCATTCTGTATTGAAAAGCACTCTTGAACTCGGTTTCTGTAGGAGGGGGCAGCAGATAACCTCCTATCTACAGGCAAGTTAATTGGACTCGGGGAAAGGAGGAGATCATGTGAAAGAAAGTGTGGGCATCAAAGCATCAGGAAATCACATGCGATCTCAAGATGACCTTCAACTAAAACAGCGGGCGGACGAGCCCGGTCATTCATAGATGAGGTCAAAATACTAAATATAAAGGTTCAAATATATGTCAAATATGTGACATTGCTTATTTGATTAATACAAATACATGTACATTTTTGATTCAATAAAAGTTAAAATAATTGTATATGAATTAAAATTAATGGTAATTTTTAACTATACTAATTTTAAAATTCATAGAATTATAATTAATTAACCGCTTTATTAAAAAAAGGAATTACATGTATCATTTTTCTGTTTATTTACTAGTTTTATTTTTCATTTAACAAGTGAAAAATACCGAGTTTAGTTTAACAATTTAAATTGTTTGTTTTTCATTGTATTTACAATTAATTGAATTAAACTCTATTAACCAAATATTTAATCAAATAAAATACATATGTTCATGTTTCTGAGTTGAGTATTACAATAAATTAACAAACTTTTTGTGCTGTGGATTGCAGTGGTGCATTAATTTTACAAAGTTTTAGTTGATAACCATCATAATATCTCAAACAATCTTTTCCCATTAAAATGATTTGGCGTGCTATTAATCCGCTTAAAAAATAATTAAAAGTATATATTTTTAAATAAAACGTACAGTAATTCCATAATCATATACAATGAAAAGGCTTAAACGGTTTGTACAGTATATCATGATTCAGTTGCTTCAATGCCCATGACGACTTGACCACAAGGGGGCATTATAATACTTATATAATAAATACATGAAGAAGACGTTCATACACAGTTTTTATTATATGAGATGACAAAAAAAATATTAATAAATGCAATTGAATAATAGGCAATTTAGGGAAAATGGCTGATCATATAAAAAATATGACCTTAGGACCGGTTTGAAGAATATCGCCGATGAGCAAACACAACGAAAAAAACTCCAAGAGTCAAAAGAAGTGGTGTATAATTGTATTTTATTTCAACGTATATTAATGTCTTTCACATTTTTATTAAAGACACAGAGTATTTACAAGATTCTACAACGGTGGCAAAAAAAAAAGTTTTTTCTTATTGCAATGATACTCAACAATTCTGTGCCATGAGATCATCAGTGTGCCGTGGAAAATTATCCAAATTTTGCTGAATTGTTCTGAAAATTATTTACTATATATAAAGTACTTGTGTTCATCTATCTATTCTAGCGACATATAGTGGCAGGCGGAACAATTAACTAGATGGCAGAAGACAGAATTAACATTTGCATCCATCATTTCAGCTGTTTTCCTTTTGTGACATTTTTGTTTGGTGGCAATTTCCACAATGGAGTATATTGTCGCTGTCTGATGTTTGAAATGTAATTTGCACCGGTGAATAATTTTGGAAACCTTTTTAATTTTAATATGCAATTTCTGTAACGCGGAAACATGATTGAGGTAAAAATAAGAAAATGAAAAAAAAAAAAATGGAGATAAGTATTTTTCACGACAGCGACGATATGCACCTTGGCTCAATAAAGTTTGAGAAAAACTGTCTTACTGGATCAAGTGGAAGTCTTCTCACTCAGATTTGATCAACTTTGTCCTTGAACATCACAATAGTTGCTTTAACAGTCCATGAGCGGCAACAAAAGTAGAACGATGAAACTCACCCTTGCATCGCTTGGTGAATAATGTAACAATCAGGCTGCATCATATTGAGTCATGCTGGCTCGCAATGACTTTTTGTTATGTAATGTGTTCTGGTACATATGCGAACCACCTACTGTCTACCTAATCCTGACCTTTTCGACTATGCAGATAAGATCGTTGGACAACATGGGCATCTAGGCTAATTGCAACAACCGTCTCGCTCGTCCGACTTGCAAGCATCAGAATTGGAAAGTCAAGGTGAGCCACTATTGATTTGTCATCTGGATGCGTCTGACGACAGCCTTTTGACGTTGCAATTAGTGGAGGTTACGCGATGGCGAGTATGAAAAGCTCATTTTGTAAAATAGTCACACTCTTCTACGTTCTTCAAGTCTCGCATTCAACCATCTTTTGATTGTATCTGATGAAACTGAAATGTAAAATCCGGAAATCTAATTGGAATTTTAGGGGTACAGAGCTTTCACTGGGCTTATGTATCTTTATTTCCTTCATAGGGGCTCCTCAGATACTCAGACTGCACTGTTTGTTTGTTTGAAGTAGGTGTCTATTATAGAGGAGGCCTTTATTTGTAAAAATGGGTGGTACAAATGCCCATTGGTTTTATGCCCTCATTTCCTCAAATTGTGACAGTGTCTATTTGCAGAACTGCATAGTGTACCAGGTGCTTATTTGAATTAGATATCTATTTGAGAAGCCTTTATTTGTACAAATGGGTCGGTGCAAAGGTTTTTTTTTTTTTTTTACTCAGAGCTGGGTGATATGACTGAAAAGTATATCACCCTGAGAAAAAAAACGGAATTTAGGTCATTTTATTTTAACATAAGACAAAGAAGTCAACGCAACGATGAAAAAGTCAAATAAACTGGCCAGTATAACCCAGTGGGTATCTGATGTCAATTCAAGATCAATCGAATTATTTTAATGTCATATTGATGTTGAATTGACATCAGCTGGCCACTGAGGAAGAGTAAATAAACTCATTTTCAAATGTAATGGGCTTAATAGGGCTGGGCGATACCGCTAAAAAAAATGTTTTATAATATCAGTATTTCAAATCTTTAAAGTAATCATTCAAAATGTAGTGTAGTGTGCAGTTTCTCCTGTTCATACAATATATATGTAGTGAAATAATACTCTCTTGCAGTGCAGGCATTAGCTTTGACTAGCCGTCTTAGGACTACGTCATCTTTTTAGTGGAGTCATTATTGCCATCGTCCATTCATATTTTACTTGCCTGATTTTGACTTGAAGGCGATGCCGAGGGTCGGACATGGTACACTGGCGCTTGCACTTCAAAGACAGGGAACTCCTTTACTTGCACAGCACGTCTCCATCCGGAGATGTTTAATCGGGTTAGTAGACATGATATCATATTGTAAGAGCGGTACTTGGTCGACTTTTAAGTGAACAAAGTTAGGAAACTGTCTCGTTCCACGTATGCGGCGCGCACGTCTTGTTTGTTTCGCTGCTTCTTTTTCGTTGGCGTGGAGAGTTCTTCTTCGTTGGTTTAAATGCTGCTTCTTTGTGACAACATGCGCATTGGTACTTGCGTTCTTTTTTTTTTCTAACATTTTACCTAGGCATTTTCTATTGATATAATCAGCTATGTCCAAAGTCCGGCCCGGGGGCCAAATGCGGCCTGCGGTCAAATTTTATATGGCCCGCACCCTTTATCAAGGAATTAATAACGTCTGGCCTGAAGCCCTGTTGACGTTGACGTTCACGTTGATGCGTGTAAAATTCACACGAAATGCAATTTCTCATTTACACACAAGAGGACAGCAGCACTCTGTCCAACTTCATAACCATGTATGACACTTTCCGAACAGTTTCTAAATTGGAGACAATGAATAAAAAAAGGAAAGGTGAGAGCGAGGGCCGACAATTTAATACTAGGAGTACCAGGATTTTGACACTATCAATGACGTCATCGACTTAAATGAGTATTACTCACTGCTCGAGTGTCTAATAAAGGTATTTTTTTAATTGAAATTATGTTGTGAGTATAATTTAATGTAAATTGTGTCATATATGAGAAACAATTGGTTCCGCGCAAATTGCACCGTGTGGCTCTCGCGCTGCGCGCGCGTCAGCTGCCATAAAATACAGTATATTAATTTCGTGTCGGGAAAAAAGTTGACTTTGTGTTGTATCGGGGGGATTGGAGACGCATGTCGCAAAATACTCTACACTGCGAAGAAGAGGAAGTACAAAAGTACGCACAAAACAACTCCGTCCCGATCGCACCCCGGAACTCTTTTTTTTATGAATTATGTCAACAAACAAGCACCACACAAGCTCATTATCTCATTTATTTCGACTGTCTGGCATGCACTAGCCAGAACGTCATGACTATCACATCTAACAGCCTATTTTACAACACGCGAAAAGGCTCCTCCACCTCCTCCCGTATGTCAGCCGAGCAATTCATCCTCACTCGTCAGTATTTTGAAGCAGATGTAACGCCTCCTCTACTCTATAAGATATTTTTTTTTATCGATCATGATGACCAACAGCGTTTCCCAATGCAACCGCTGGTTGCTATAGAAACCCGGCGGCGCCCTGAAGCGCAACGTGCGTACCGTCAAATTGACTGTGATGCCAAAGGAGTAATGGCTCGTAACTATTTTTATATTTGTTTAATACAATAATATTGCACCATGGTAATGAAATATATACAGAATTATGAAAAGTCAAGAGGCCAGGAGCATCTTATATCTATATACAAAGAGTAATAACACATCAAAGTTTGAAAACAGTCAAAATGATTGCTCTCGTATTTGTGTCTGCCTCATTTGCAAGGAGACTGTTACCTATTTCCCTGTTTTTAAATCTAAAAGTTCACTGAACCTTAAGTTAACCCTGGCCTGTACTGACGAATATGATATACAGTATATGTATATTTTACATATTTTCCTGTCATATAATTAAAATGTTAAGAGAACATTTAATTGCCATTTGTTATTGATGTTTGAAATGTAATTTGCACCGGTGAATACTTTTATCCATTTCCCTGTTTTCAATCTAAAAGTTCAGTGAACATTCATTTGCCATGTGTCAAATGAACCACAAGACATGTTTAAGAATCTTTCAATAAAAAAGTCAAAAACAAAAGGCAGACTGGTTCGCTAAAATGTGCTCGGATTTATTGGTGTTCCATGTAAAAAAAGAATGTCAGGGTAAATGGTCTGATTTGGGCACCTCTGATCTACAGTATTCACTCAAGGAACTGTGCAGTGTGCCGCGGATTTATTTGAAAGAGGCCTTAATTTGTAAACATGGTGCGGTACCCTCAAAGGTACTACTTTTTTTTAACCATATTTCTTAGGAGTGTTATACTTTCTCCACTGCAGAGAGTACCAAGTGTTTATTGGAAGGTGGTGTCTATTTTTGGAGCATTTCTATTTCCTGCCTACACGCCCGCCAACCAAATCTATATGTAGTGCACCCGAGCGAACTTTAGTGCTTGGGGGAAATTAACGTGGCAATAGAAAAGGTTATTGCAGCTATCTAGGTGCACCAACTGTTTTTTAAAAAAAAAAAAAAATTTTTTTAAGCGGGTGCGGGGGTTTCTAATAGAGGGAAAGGTGTGGATGACTCACCTTCGTCTATGAGAGTGGAGGCCACTTTTGGAAGTAATACAGTATTTAACTTTTACAGATTGGGAACATACTTGGAATACTGCAATTAGCGCTACATTAGTGCAGTTTGTACCCTGATGGACAAAAAGTCTCCTTTCAATTTACGTTGATTACAAAAGCAATTGATGAGATAAGGACATTTGTTTGTGGTACCCAGTCGTTTTCAAAGTTTTCAATAAGCATTTGTTTACTTTGTATTTTAGGTGTTTAAATTCTAACGAGACTTTGTGGACACCCCAGACTATTTTATTTTTATCTCTGCCAGCCTCGTCCACTGAAATAAACCGAGCAATTGTTCCGAACGGCTGTGCGAGACTGCAAAGTTGTTTAATTTGAGCTCAATTAGACTCGAGGACGACAGAAGCCCAACGACAGCAGCAGTGTGGCACTGTCGCTATGGCAACAGAGCTGATGGACTGTCAGAAGACTTGGGGGGTGCGGGATGGGGGGGGGGGGGGGCAGGATGATGAAAACAACACCGACACAAACATGAGCGGGTCTAGGCGCGGATGATAACAAGGACGAGAGTTGTCACGAGCGCACGCTGAAACATTCACACGCTGCTTGCTTGTAATTAGCTGCGACTGTTTGGAGGCTGAAGCGAAGGATTCAGTCAATCATCAGTTCGTGTTAACAACAGCAGATGACACAGAGGACACTTCCTCAGATACGAAACACCTGGAATCGGCTCGGGGTTCATTTAAAGTTAGCGTCAAATGCATCTGGAGAGTATTCATTTCTTTTCCACATTTTTGTTACAGTCTCATTATAAAATGGAATAGATATTTTTCCCCCCCCTCAAAATTTTACACGGAACACCACATAATGACAATGTGTCAAAAGTGCTTTTGAGATTTTTAAAAATCTATTAAAACTTTTAAAAAGTGAAGCACTGTGAATAGTGTATGGATACAGTGTACACTAAGAAAATGTTTCATGGCAACAAACTGATAACATTTTAAGTTGGGCAATTCAACTAAATGTTTTAAGTTTTGCTTTATTTCACTAGTGTCTAGATTCTGTGCTTAATAAGTGCAGTCCACATGTTTGCATATCATTGTTTTATCAAAAATGAAAAGTTGAAGTGGTTAAAGCCATAGATTAGTTTGCATTTTTGTTGTAAATTGATTTATGACTTACTGACTTATGTTTACGCCACACTTGTTTGGTAGAATTCTGTGAAGTTGTCGGAGTGAAGCGAACACTTTAAAGAGTCAAAGTTAAGAACTTTACAAAGTAATTGAAGTAGTAATACATTGTCTTTCATATGAATTTAGAGCTCATTTGCCTTTATTTTAGCATAAGCCTAACCTATAAGACCAAAAACATTTACATATAATAAATATGATATTGTATTACCGATTAAATTATTTTTTTGTGTTTGTTAAAAATACATGGGAAGGGCACCTTCAAATAATAAATGCATATCAAATCACAATCCGATTGGTTTTCAGAATCATTCAGCCCTAGTTTCCACCAAGCAATACAGTAACAGCCGATTTGCGCATCACTCAACAATATTTCCATGGAAAATATCTCAAACACAACACTGAAAAAAAACACATCAGAGAATAAAAACTGATAGATCATCATGATTGTGGCCTTTCAAAATATTTAGATTCTACTCTCAAATTTCATGAATCGTGAACCCACGCCAGAAACAAAGCATTCCGTTTCTACACCCAAATCAAATCAAGAAAAACACTCAGAGTTGAAGTAAAAGTAGCAGCTACTGTGTTAAATATCTCCATAGATTCTATTTCGAGTATCTCTAGCGATACACTGTACATCTCGTCCTATTGAGTTGCTACATACAATGCGTTAACCTGACAGTGAACCAATCCCCTGATTTAGAAAATGAGTACAGCTACATATTTGAACTACCTGATATTACAGAGCACTTTTTGAAAATACCAACTATATCTACAATATGGTGTGAGATTCATCATCCTTTAGAAACATTTTGTGCTTTAGTGTTGGAAACTCACACATACACATCCAAGCACACACACAGGTAGAAAAGGAAAAAAAAAAAACATATTAAAACATATTCTCTCCTTGTAATTGTTCGCAACTCTTTGCTCATAAAATGTTCCTGGAAATGGAGCTCAGCAGTCCAACAGCTGCAATGGATTTACTGGAATGGATTAGTAATAAAAAGGGGAGTGATCCACTCAAGGGTCCTGAGGTGATGCACGCCACTGACACATGTGAAAACGTGTCCCGTCCACACTGCTACATGGACGTTCATTTCATGAACTTAAGTGTGGAAATGCAGGAGACGATGGAGTCAAATGTTGCTCTAGAATCACTGGCCTCGGAATGATCTGGAGCCTCTGACGTGATATGAGAAAAGCACTGGTGTCCTCAGTCGTATCATTCACACAAAATGTTTAACTGGCGTCAGGATACTGAAGTGGATCCCTGGGAGAACCCCTGCTATAAAGTGACAAGTGATGGGGAAGTCATTTCCACGGAGTGTCTTGATCATTAGCAGCACCACCACAGTGCGGGAAAAAAAGACAAACAAGGATCAAAGTCTGCAGAGGATCTCTCAGCAGTCTTTGGTCATAAATAATGCTGCCCATCACCATCTGGCTTTTGTTCTTGATCCCATCCTGGAGACTGGTGCTGTCCAGCCTCCTCTGTGGGGTCAGAGAGGATTCTCCGTTTCAGGGGCGAAGGCAGGAGGTTCTGTGGTGTCTGTGGGAGGTTCGCCGAGAAATGACCATGATGACGACGAACTACGGTTGCCAGTGCGGCCCCGCGAGCTTGACTGTTTGCCTGTCTTGGCACGGAAGGACACTCTTTCAGCTGCCTTTGGCCATAAATCCCAGACCCTGGGTCCATGCTGCTTCCCATAATCGTGAGCTTCTTTGTTCAACCTCCCTCTAAGATGGAGTTTGGAGATGGAGAGAATAGAGAATCAGAATAATCTTCACTGGCCAAGTATGTAAAAACACACAAGGACTTTGTATCCGGTAGTCTGAACCACACTAGTATTGCACCTTTGCCCGGTGTCAGCTTGGCTAGGCTCCAGTTCCTTGACCGACCCTGAAAAGATTTAGCAGTATACCGTAGAAAACAGATGGATGGAAGTGTGCTCAGATTTCAATGGCAATGTCCATCACCATCTGGCTTCTTGTTCCAGTCCTGGAGACTGCTACTGTTCAACTTCCTCTCTGGGGAAAGAGAGTACGCTCCATTTGACTGGAGCTGGACGAAGACAGGAGGTTCCAGGAGGCGTGGGAGGCTACAGGTGTCTGTGGGAAGTGTGTTAGGAGGAAGAAGAAATGGACCAAGATAAAGCGCAGTTGGTAATGCACATTCATTCCCGAGCTGGATGGTTCGCCTCCGTTGGCGCGGCAGGACGCTCAGCCGTCTTTGGCCGCGAATCCCAACCTGAAAGGCCTTTCAACTAAGTCCAGGCTGCGAAAGGGATGACGTTTATTTCCAGTGTGATCTGCCTTTGCAGATGGACTTTACATACAGAGAGCACTTTGCTATGACTGCAAAAAGTCATGTAGTTAGACACAGATTTCAATGGCAGTGGCCATCACCATCTGGCTTTTGTTCTTGTCCCGTCCTGGAGGCTGTTGCTGTCCAGCCTCCTCTCTAGGGTCAGAGAGGACGCTCCGTTTGAGGGGAGCTGGACGAAGGCAGGAGGTTCCAGGAGGCGTCGAAGGCTCCGGGTGTCTGTGGGAGGTGCGTGAGGAGGAGGAAGAAGTGGATGAAGATGAAGCGCAGTTGCCAGTGCACACCCCCGAGCTGGACCGTTCGCCTCTCTTGGCGCGGTAGGATGCTCTGCGCCTGAGCTCACTCACCAGCTCGTATTTGACAAAGCAGAAGATGTCCTTGACCCCGCAACGTTTTTCCGGCTCGGCGGCGAGAAGCCTTTGGAACATTCGCAGGGCGTCGTCGGTGAATCTGCGCCACTGAGACGGGTATGTTCCCACGGGGCATCCGGCTTTCTGCCAGCGTCGAAACTCCTCGTAGAAGGCGTCGGTTAGCAGTGCGGCCTCCCAGGGGAAGTTACCCGTGAGCATGCAGAAGACCAGAACTCCAAAAGCCCACACGTCCAGACTGGTGGTGACCAGGAAGCCCTCGGTGCGGCTGGCCCGGCACACCTCCGGAGCCGTGTAGGGGATGGTGCCGCTCACCCTTTTCACGCGGCAGCCCACCCGGCGGGTCATGCCAAAGTCGGCCAGCTTGATGCGGCGACACTCGCGGTCGAACAGCAGCACGTTTTCTGGCTTGACGTCCCTGTGCACCAAGCTTTTACTGTGCATGAAATCGAGGGCCAGGCCAAGTTGTTGCATGCAGCGTTTGACCATTTCTTCTGGCAGGCCCACCTGGGAGGAAGGCAAAGATGCAGATTAGAAGATACGCAATACACTGTGATTGAAATGTGGCATTTTAACTCATTCACTCCCATTGACGAATTTACATGTCTTTTCACAGTCCAGCCTTTCCATCCCAGGAACCTATTTATATTTTTTCCCATTTTTCAAACCTTAGAGTGAAAGAGGGTCTGAAAATGTCTGGCAGTGAATGAGTTAAGAACTCGGGGAACATACCGTACTAAATCAGGGTATGGGCACATTTGATTTTTAAAATGGACCGGTGGGTCAGGCCATTTGTAGATGAGGCAAAGAAATGTGATAAAATCTAACATTTCTATGTAAAATAATTTGCTGTAGTAATAAAGTCATTCATATTTTATCTTATCTTAAATTTTCCTAGATTAGATTCGCCTAGATAACCTTTATTAGTCCCGCAATGGGGAAATTTGCGTTATTTCAGCAACAATAGTGGTTACAGGAAGAGTGGAAAGATGAAAAAAATAGCAAGCAAGAGGACATGAATGTAGGCTGACCATTGTATGTGTTCAAACACATCAACAAGCATATCATTAACATATAACATAACATCTTACTAATTATATATTAAGAGTCATTGCTGGCTTTCTTGAACATTTGGATTTCATAGAAGAGACATTTTATTTAAATAAAACTGTTAAAATAGTGTTTCAATCTGAATATACTTTCTATGTGTTGAGTCTACTGTACATTAAATTAGTCGAAAAATGAAATTATTGATACATTGATCTCTACAGTTTATCTACCACCGGGTTAGAAGATGCAAAACATTGCAAGTGGAACCCTAATTGCAGTACAGTACTAGCCATGTGTCCCACTACTTTTGTCCGAATAATAATGTGTTTCACCAAGTTGTTAAAAGCAAAACACAAACTAAAGTTCAGGGCGAACACTGATCTCCAATAAGAAAAAGTGAAGTAAACGTCTCTAGTCTGGTGTTCCGCTACAATTGCAATTTTAATGAGAAAGCCAAGCGAAATAGTTCTAAAGCAAAGTCGGAGCTGCTCTCACAGCGATGCAACCGAGAAAAGGCTCCGGCCCCAGGAGAGCTTGTTAAAAGTGCACCGTCTGAACATGATTGGAGGAGCTCCGTCGGAGTGAAGACGATGATTGGTGGAGACAAGCATGATGGCGCTACCTGTGGGGGAATGATGTCGAATAGGTCCCCGGCGGGAGCGTATTCTTGTCCAAATACGTAGCTGTCCTCCGTCTCAAAGAGCACATCCAGGACTTTGATGATGAACGGGCTTGAGCTAAGCGAGCCTGTAAGACTGTATTCCCGCAGGAAACTCTTGAGCTTGGTCTTGTTTTTGGTAACAAATTTCAGCGCCATTTTAGTGCCTGAAAAGATCCGACGGAAACATGATGAAACATGTGTACGGAGACAGTACAAAAGGTGTGTTCGATACATGCGCCGCTTGTCTTACTGGGTCATTCAGAGACGAGACATATGCTGGGATATACAGAAATGCCGCACGGTATTGTGTACCGTATATGATCATGTTTAGCATGTGCTGCATGCACTCACCTTGACTTCTGTGGGCCACCAGGTCCACCTTGCCATACGTGCCCTTGCCAAGCTCGCGAATCTGCTCAAATTGTTTGGCCACATCTGCAGCAGAAAGCGAGGTGATGGCCAAGGCTTGCATGTCTTCCACAGGCACCCCGACTCCACCGGGGGCCGTTTTGGATGTGGGGGAGCCCCCGCCGCTGCCCACCCGTCCTGGCCCGCTGGGAGAAAGCGACAGGCTGGCCTTGACGTTGTGCGGCAGACTGATGGGAAAGAAAGGAAAGCAGCACTTATTGTCATTGTGAATTTTAATTAGAAAACACATTGGGTGTAGTATCTTTTGTATTTATATTTTTCCCAGTCTTGTCTTTTTATATAATGGATTGAACTCATAAATGTGTTTTTAAAAAATATCGCTATCCCGCATTCTAATATTGGTCAACAGAACATTTTAATCAGAGATAGTTTAGGGAAAGGGTGGGCACTATCCTGCATGTTTTAGATGTTTCCCTCCTCCAAAACACCTGATTCAAATGATCAGCACGCCTTGATAACGATCCTGATTATTTGTATCAGGTGAGTTGAAGGAGGGAAAAATTTAAAACGGGGTGGGACACTCCGGTCCTCGAGGGCCACTATCTTGCATATTTTAGATGTTTCCCTCCTCCAAAACACCTGATTCAAATGATCAGCAAGCCGTGATAACGATCCTGATTATTTGAATTAGGTGGGTTGGAGGAGGGAAACATCTAAAACAGGGGTGGGCAACTCCAATCCTTGAGCGCCCCTATCCTGCATGTTTTGGATGTTTCCATCCTCCAAACCACCTGATTCAAATGATCATCAAGATTTGATAACAATCCTGATTATTTGAATCAGGTAAGTCGAAGGAGGGAAACATCTAAAACAGGGGTGGGCAACTCCAATCCTCGAGGGCCCCTATTCTGCATGTTTTAGATGTTTCCCTCCTCCAACACACCTGATTCAAATGATCAGCTTCTGCATGCTTATTTGCTGGCCCTTGTCCACACGATCTTATTTTCCAAACTATATCCCAAAGGAGGACTACATCTTCAGGGTTTTAAGAGGCTCTCATTAGCATGAAATCAATATTGGAGAAGAGTATGCACAAAGGGAAGAGCCATGAGTACACACATTGGACATCACTTTGTGGAGCTTTCCGATACAGCCACGAGAATGACTGGCCTCTCAGCACTTACTGGCATACAGTGATGGGAAAATCAATAGGAGCAGGTAGAAGAGCTGACAAATGGAGACACATGGCTGACAGTTTCGAGGTGTATTCCGGTAAAATATGCCATGTGCCTTCTGGGAAACAAAACATCATCACCTGTTGCTTTTACAGCTCATTTGGGTTTCGTTCTATAGGCCTAAAATGCACTGGCCGCTCAGTTAAATCCGAGAATGAGTTTGGGTTAGGCTGTAACAGTAAGGACGACATAATCATCCATCCAATCACGCGGAGCAATTTTGCTGATGGCCTGTTTCACTCGACAGTCCAAGCCAACAGATAAGCTTGTTGTTCCTTTCTTCTCTAACCCACTTTCTCGGCCGGGCCCTGGTTGCTTCATAGGTACACCTGCACCCTCATAATACAAAGGACATAGCCACAATTAATTCTGCATTTACAATCATGTGACTGTATTGCTTTAATGCTCTATGGTTGGTGTTTTTTAATAAGCTTAAATGTGTTTAAATGGGAAGTCAAATCAAAAGTTTCCCTATACGCCCCCAGTTTCAAACTCGTTATTCGGATTAATATTTGCTTTCGCGGACTATGAATTAAGCAGCAAAGATCACACATTTTAATCATCTCGGCGGCCATTTTGTCTTAGACTCCCACTTGCTGTCAACTGAAAACGACATCACAGTGCCTATGGGCGCCGGTAACGACTGTCATGGCTCGCCTGTTTTCTTTGGTCATGTGACGTTCGCATGCTAGGTTTCCTCCCACATTCCAAAAGCATGCATGTTAATTGAAGACTCAAAACTGTTTGTAATTTTGAATTTGAACAGAGTAAGTTTTAATAGACCGAATCTACTGTGGATACACTAAATATAAACTATCCAATCCTGAAAAAATTGACTTGATTCAGCTTAAGTCAATTAAGTTGGATCCAATCCTAGTACAATAAAACCAATACAATTTCTTAATGCTTAAATAAAACTATTCAATGCTGTGGAAATTATTTCCATGATTTTTAAAGTTCATTGAAAGACCCGTTTTTGTCAGTGTTGAGGCTGTGAGCCGCGCAAGACTGAACTCCCCACTGTCCTCTTTAAATGTTTAACCACAAAACCCGTGCCCAACACCGGTCCGCGCGGAGCATGATCAAGTCTTTTCGGACTCCCTGAAGACAACGCACAGTCGAGTGGGCACAGTCGGCGTGAGTAGGCAACAGGATTCATAATGTCTTACATAATCATCTCCAGGCTCATATCAAGACGTGTGATCAGCGGCGATACGAGCACATATGGAATACGCCGGGCGCTCTTTCTATTTTCTGCGCCAATGTTTATTTTCCTCCTGGACTGGAAGAAGGAGAAGCCAAGAAGAAGCTTTGCAAATTGTCACATCCTGCCTGGAGCTATATTTATCCAGCTCTGCCCACAAGAAACAAAACTTTTATGAAAACTTCCTATATCAGGTTTTAATGGCTACACATATCCATATGTAAATATACATTAGGGGAGTAGTTGTTAAAATGTGGTGCTACTGTACCTGTAGTACCACCAGTGGTACGCAGTAAATAAATAAATAAATAAATGAATAAATCCATTTTAGTTGTATTTAACTTTGTTAGTACGTTAACATTTATCTTTTCAGAAGGGTTTGTTTTTAAAGATTCATTTGGGTACAATATTATTATTCATTTAAGTAAATATTTATGTGGAATACATTTGAATTGAATCATTATTTATAATACGTTTTAAAAAGAAATCCTGTGTAGATACAGTGCTAATTTTCAAACTCCATAATGTTACGGTGGCGTACTTTATCTAAAATAACATCTTTTTTTGTTGTTATATTACAACTTGCAATATTTTGACGTATTTTATCGTATTTTCTCAAAGTAATATATCTGAATTATCCTGATATAATGCTGAGGATTTATTTGTATTTGCTTGTATTATCATAACAATCGTTTTGAAATTTAGAGTCTTAATTGTGTATAAAATGAAGTTTAAAATAAAAGTTTATTCTTAGAAACTTGTTAAGTTTTTGCTTATAATATTTAGACATTATTCTCATAATTTAAAAATGTTTATCATGTAATATAATGACTTTATAGTTAGTTGACTTTGAGTTTTTGCTCTATTGGCGTGTAAACTTGGGGGCTGTTATTCCCACAATATCAACATTTTATTGTCATGTTTTTTTTTGCTTCCTCATAATATTATGACTATGATGTATAATTTGAAGTTTTTGTCCTAAAATGTATTTTTAGAAACGTATGCCATTTTTCTGATATTGTTACAACTTTTAAGAATGAAACCTCTAGTTTTGAAAAAAATATTTAGGCCTTCCACGCTACTGGATTTGAATGTTGGTTAAGTTGGTGGTACGTATTTTTTTAGGTGGCACTGTCTGAGAATTACTGCGCTTGGGGTTGAACAACCAAATGTAGCATGTAAGAATGAAGTAATGTAAGATTAATACTGTTACTTTAGATTAATATGACTCAAGTAAAAGTGAAAAATACTCCTTCAAATAATTCACCCCACCATATATACTTCCCCACAAAAACAAAAATCCGCCTCCCCCCATCCATCAATGAGGTTTTCTATGAGCCCATTTCCTTTTTAATTTAAAAATAGATTACGAGTGCCGATGTGCGACGGCGCAGCTGTGATGACATCATAGGTGTGACCCACAAACCGCAGTGTTGTGCTCGGAAGGTACGTGGCGTAAATTCAGTGCTATTCTGGCAAAATGATGGGATTATTTTGGAGACTCAAAGGGTCCGGAGTGTGACAGTGACGCTACATAGAAGGGGCCCTTGTGTTTCACCAGCAGCTGTGATCAGAGGGGACATAAGCCAACTAAGCACCTGCTCGGGGAATGTTTGTATTAAGGTATTTTAGTTTGATTATTTGATTTATTTGTATTCAGTTTGGCCACCAGATTTGTGTTATTAAATCCAATCCCACTCAATCTAAATCTGTAAGCAATTTAAAAAAAGATCCCTCGCTTGTTATACGTGAGGCATGTTTTGATCCTCTCATCAAATTCTCCATCCCACAACATCCGTGTAAACACGGGAGCTCTTCGCCGTTCACCTCTATATAAATTACTTTTCTCTAGTTCTTCTTATCATTGTGGTTGTAGTTTGCAGTGGCGTATAAGTGTAATGTAATTGCTCCCACTAAACTCGATACGGCGATAACTGCGGAATAACTATGGAATTAAAAATAGGGCATAAATGACATTTTAGATGTTGAAGATACAAAGTTGAGGGTATTAACGATGAGGCACCCTTTCGTGTGCAACAAATGTATTTTAATATCCAGAAAAAACATTGGCCTATCCAAAGTGGGTCAGGGGATCAGAGTCAGCAGCTTTACACTGTTTACCGTTTTTATAGCGCAGTCCTTGTCCCTCTTGTCTGTTCCTGAAAATAAACAAGGGACTCAGGGAACCGAAAAAAAAAAAAAAAGAAGTAAATAGATTTCGCCTCAGTCTCCCTCTTCACACTAACGGACGACTTGTTTTTGGTGCGATGAGTCATCGCTGGGGATGACTGAGCTCATGTATTGCCTTGTCTCCTGTTCCCCATTTGAATGAGTTCCAGTTAACTTTGAGGAAACGCATCTTCACTTGGATTGCTGTAGAAATGACTGCCTCCAAAACGGACGTGAAATCCCCATCTGACTCGTACCACACTAGCGATGAAGGATTTAACCGTATGTACTCACACTCTATACTTAAAACCCTCCTTAAAATCCCTAATCCTAGTTTAAAACCCTACTTTGAAACCCTAATCCTAATTTAAAACACCACTGTACTTGAAAAGTCTACTAAAGTATAAGATAGTAATTGTACTCGATTACTTCCCATCACTGAGCATTAGTGTGCTCTATTTCCATCAGTCAGTGTCTTGACTTGTACTATCACTGCTCTCGTCTGTGAGTGACAGATTGGGTCTATCCTAAAGCAAACAAATTACAAATTGTGCTTCCAATCATCGCTTTCTCTGAAAAGCCCCATGGAGCCAGCGTGTTGAAAGGCGTCCTGCTGGCATTGCCAAAGACACAGAAATCGGGAGAAAAAAAAAAAAAAAAATCGAAATCATCAGAGATGAATGAGCTGGAGTGTGGGGGGGGAGCCTGTCGTGACATAGGTTGACTACGAACGTGAGCCTAATACAGAACGCGGGGGAGCGTAATTTGACCAAACACTGTCGACAGAACAAATCCAGATTCATTAGTGGCCGCGATTCGATTGCGGCAAATCTGACTATAAACACCAATCGAAATCAGATCAAATCATCATTGCAATTACTGCCTGTCATGTAGAAATACTTAAGTGGTGATATAATATGATATCAATAATCTGCTCCTTTCATATTCCTCAACATTAGGGTTTTTTCAAACTGCAGAACTATTTATCAGATTTTCCGCAACCTTCAAATCAAATCAATGTATACCCTCCTTCACATTTTTCAGCCGATTCAAATCATCCCAACTTCAAATTGTTCAGGTCAATCATAGAACTAGTTATCACACTTGCAAAATGTCCCTATTTTCACAATAAAATTCTCAAATTAAAATTCCTTTCACATATGTACTGCCTCCTTCCACATTTCTTGACCGATTCAAAGCATTTCAGGTTCAAACTGTTCAGATCATTAAGGAAACTTTGTTTAAATTTAATTACATTCCACAAATTTCGACATTTTTCAGTACTTTAATTTTCATACAACAATATTTCCAAATCAATGTATCTCTTCCTTCCACATTTCTCAATCCATTCAAACTATTCCCACTTCAAATTGTTCAGATCATTCAGGACCTCTAGGGCACGAGTAATCAAATTCTGGAAATTCCCATTTTCAGGATAAAATTCAGGTGTTGTGTTAACCCTTTCCTTCCACATTTCTTAACCAAGTCAAACTATTCCAACTTCAAACTGTTCTCAAGACGCCTACGTAGCTATTTGTCACATTCTCAACATTTCCACAAGATTCTCAAACTATGAAGTGTTTTCCATATTGACCTCCTCCTTCCACATTTCTGAAAATGTTCAAACCATTCCAACTTCAAAGTATTCAAATCATTCAGGAAATATGCGGAATTATTCATCACATTGGCCAAATTCTCCGACTTTTTTTTTTTTCTTTTTTTTTTTTAACGAGACATTTTACATAATTACCTCCTCCTCACACATTTCCCGACTGACTCCAACCATTACGACTTCAAGCGACTCCATTTTTTGAGCACATTTTGGGAACCATTTTCCACTTTCTGCAAATTTTCACACGTTTCAGGAGCCCACTTTTCTCACAATAACATTCCCAAATCAATTATTTCCACCTTCCACATTTCTTCACCATATTCCAACTTAAAATTGTTCTGCTCGTTCATTACATCGATTCCCCAAATCAACGCATTTTCATAGTGAAGACCACTGACGACAAGCATAACCAGCTCAAAATCATCGTTGCCTTTATGTTGTGCGGATATCCTTAAGTGGTGACATGACTTCAATAAGATGCCTTGGGGACATACTGTACCAACCCCCTCCCCCCCCCCCCCCCCCTCCCCACATGCCCTTGTACCCCACCATTATAATCCAGTCGCTTCCATTTCCTCACGGGAGGTTTGATGTGAGCGAGTGTGTGTGATTGGGGGAATCCAATGAGAAAGACGAGCATCCCCCCCCCCCCCCCCCCCCATTGTGCCACATGCTTTGATGTCGAATACACGGTTGGGGTGGGGGTTCATATGAGAGCTGCAGAAATTGGGTCTGGGGAGGGGCGGGCGGGCGGCGTTGTCTAATGAAGGAGCGATTTCACCATCCACATCAAACTAGCAGTACTGTTTATAATGGCATTCACAAGAATAACGCAAAATCCCGAACCCTCCCCCACTGTCTCATTACGAAGTATTTGACTTAATTGCATGATGCATGTGCACGTGTATACAACACTGAGCAGACACAAAAGAGCAGTCTCTAAGCAGTGAGCAGCCCAGAAAAAAAGCAAACCTAATTGGAAAACCGTGCGGGGAGAGGAACCATAAACACAGCTGAATAAAAGCGTTTGTACACTGAAACACTGCATGAGGCATTGATTGACAAGGCTCGTAATGATATTATATTAGACAGCTGTTTCCTCCCAGATGGCTCCGGCAGCCGGTTGGTGTCAAACCGGTTTCTTCTATGATACAGATGTTTGCAGACTTTGGAGGTAATTATACACTCATTTGGACACGAAAAAAAAATATTCACATGTGATAGGCTTGAGTTATGATTATATTTGCCTTATCACCTAGAACGTTAAGCTATTGGAGATGTGGATAAGCAGTACACTTTCCTCTTTAACTCATTCACTGCCATTGACGTATTTATTTGTCTTTTCACAGTTCAGCCATTCAATCCCAAGAATTTATTCATATATTTTTTTTTTTTTTTAATTCTAATGTTAGGATAAAAGAGGGTCTGAAATTGTCTGGCGGTGAATGAGGTAAAAAGCTCGATAGTGCAGTTCATATTGATCGAATGCCCTATTGTATGCTTTGTAAACCCCGGTAAAAATCCCTTTTCATGGGATTTCCTCAGGTAATGAGCAGATGTAATGTGTTTATGAATTCATGAAGTGGAGCCACATTCATTCTAAAAGTATTCCGCTTGTAGTAACAGAGGAGAATTTGTTGAATGGTGGGGTACAAATTTTAGCTGATTTACAACCGAGAGGTCATTGCTTTTCTGATACAATGTTGGATCCATTTGCTCTTTATTTATTCAGGAACACTAGTCCATTTATGTCGTCATTTATTATATATTACACACATGTGCGTGATTATAAATGTGATAACTGTGGAACCTGAGAAGTAACGCCAAACAAATTGGAGGCAGTGATGAAAAACAGAAAAACAGCGCAAGTCTCCTGTTGGGTATAAAGAATAATTGTTTTCACTACTTATTATTACAGCACACAATATTAGCTTCCTTGACACATAAAATAACCAACCAATAGCCAACTACACGTAAATAATAATGAGTATTTAGACAATGCCATCACCTGCTGGGGACTTGTCTGTCTCCTCCATGGTCCTGCATTCTCTGCGCGGAACTGATCCTCTGAAGACTGCAAGAACCTGAAGCACACAGGTAAAGTGAAAGTAAAAAAGAAAAAAAATAATAACAAAAAAAAAAAGAAAGAAAATCCTAAGAATCCTGTGCGGGTCCTTCAAAAATCAGTCAATTGACTCTCATCCTGTTCCTTGAAAGGCTTTGAGACTACTTGTCCGGAGGCGGATGCAGTGATCGCGTCATGCTGGGTGCTGAGGTGTGCGAGCTTGGATCATCTCTCCTCTGGCAGTAGGCTAAAGTGGGGGGTGTTGGGGGGTTGTTTATCTTTCGCTCCTCCAGTGGTCCTGCATGACCCACTTCAGTCTCAGTCATTCACAAACAAGGAGAAGCCTAGAAGAAGCCTGCGCATCCAGCGTAGATGAGTAGGTTCCACTCCCGCTCAGCTCTGGTGTCCTGAGGATGAGGAAGAGGAGTGCGAGGTTGAAATTTGGTGCAGGGGGATGAGGGTGGTTTGTGCCTCAGATGTTGCTCCTGTGCTGGTCCCCACTACTCTGCTCTCTTCATTGTTCGCCGTCTGCACCGCTCACACGGCCAGGGTCCTAGTGCCTGCCCTCCATTAGCACCACTACTTCAGAGGTTCTCAGCGATGATAGCGTAATGCAGTGTTTGGCAAATTTTATTGAGGCAAGACTCCTATTTCAAATTTGAAAAGTCTTACGGGACACGGCAGAGCAAAAATTTAACTAAAAGTGTATATGAGTGATTCTCATAAAGAACGGGCCAGGAATGAACCCAAAAATGAACTTGTTCACAACCTGGTAAAAATGATATATACTTTAAATCAAACCTCTCTGCAGTGTGCAATGAATAAACAAAGATGGTTCACTCAGCCCTTTGTTCGCAAGAGATTCTTGAATGTCGTGGCGCTTGGTACCTGAGCACCAAGCACTGAAGTAAAAAAAAAAAATTCTTCAATTATTTTTACACTTGAAAAGCTGCACTACCTTCATACAAAGATATTTAGTGGAAAAAATGGTACAAATGACCACCATAGAAAACTACCTCTGAATGGTGAACAGCAGCTGTCATGTTTGCTGTTTGCTTCGCAAAATACGAAATGCTGAATTTTCAAATACTGCTGACTCATGCACAAAAATACGTTCAAGAAAGAGTGCATGCAACGTGTGTGAAAAAATATACCAATGTGTTTTATTTATCACGCATTACCAATAAAACTGGACACCACGCTCAACACGTAGCTTACTCTGTCATCGTAGAATGAACAAAAGACTTTTTAGAAAATGTTGACATTGTATTTTACAGTGAACTCATTGAACTTTTGGTTCAACTTACTAAAGTCGTTGCGGTGGATTTATATAGACGTTACAGTACATCATCTCGCCGACACAGAAGGAAACGGGCTCAACGTAATTTTTTTACCAGAACTTGGAATTGGGAATTCGATTAAACAGTATTGTGTTGCATTGACATTCCAACAGTTTATTGGAAATAAATCTTTTTGAAATGGATGCCTTTTTAGGATGTCAAGAAGAAGTGGGCGCCACGGTTATTTTTCACCTATTTTTTTATTTTTTTTACTGTTACTTGCGAGCACCGACTTATATAAAGACAGACAATCACTGTCATATTCTTTATTCTCTGCATAGAACGACTAATATTAGTGCCGCACTGATGAGCTGAGAGAGTAGTTGAGACGTCTCATTAAACACTTCAGCTGTCTGTCTGTCTGATACTGCCCCCAGGTGGCCAAGGTAGGCACGCCAGAATAAGCAGCACAAAGATCATTCAATTGATAATAACAATGTATAATAATGTATGTTTTTATAAAGTACAATGTGCTGTAATACCCAAAAACCACTGAAAGTGTTGTGATATCTTTTTTTTCAGTGCCCGATTCCGACCCACAAGTGTAGAATGACTGCACTCCTACTCCTGTTATTGTAGTTTGAGTGATTTGAGCTCTCGAAAGCAACAAGCTGCTCCACTCTTGCATAATTCAACAGCTTGAGCACTTCATGCGGTGGCTTTGCCAACTGTCCTTATTAGGCAATTAATTCACAGCACTGGCATGTACCCTTAACTGTACATGATGAACAACAGGACTCCTGCCAGCACTGTTTGCTAAGATGAACTGATGAGACGGCTAGGACATGACAGGAATGGCCTCAAAGAGCAATTACTATCATTAGTAGGTGGATGGCTGCATGGGTAGATAAATGGATGGAACAGTATTTCCAACTTTCACATAAAAAAAAAAAAAAAAAATCACATGGCACACCACCATACAAAAAAATGTCACAAAAAATATTTCTACTGAAAAAATGATTTCCTCTCAATTAACTCACACATTTATATACTCAGTGAGTGAGTGGCAGTATATGTTCAAACTTGAACCCGAGGGAACTTGCGTTCAACTAATTTCAATTAATGTAATGTGTGTTAGGATTGGACTGCCTTGAAGCGGAAGTCAACCCAAACATTTTTTTCAAGAATATGTTCCCAGCAGGCCCACTAGTTGAAACACGGCATTCTGATTAATTTTGCGTTTGTGGGATATAAGTTAAGCAGAAAAATGCATTCGTTTTTTAGCCATCTCTGGGGGCGGCCATTTTGTCTTCTGTCGACTGAAAATGACATCACAACTGCTCGCAACGACCAATCACGGCTGACTTGTTTTCTGAATCCGAGCCATGATTGGTCCTTGTGAGCAGTTGTGATGTCATTTTCAGTTGACAGAAGACAAAATGGCCGCCCCCGGAGATGGCTGAAAACGAGTGGATTAACACTTATTCCACAAACACAATATTTATCAGAATGCCCTGTTTGAACTAGTGGGCTTGCATAGAATATATTCTTGAAAAAAATATGTTTGGGTTGACTTCCGCTTTAAGATGTGAAAGGAAATAATGCTTTCAGTCATTTCACTTCCAGCAAAGAAGAATCGAACAGATAAATCTACTGCAACGTGGTAAACAGGCCAAGATTTTTTTTCTTTTAATTTTATCAGGGCTAGGACAGAAACAGCGCTGCTATTAATCATAGTGAAGGTCAAGTATTCATGGTGACAGCAGGAAGCACTTAAGGTCGAGCACACCAAGGGGGATAAGACACCTTCAAACCATGAACAGATGTAACAGTAACAGGCTGCTCCGCTACGGCCACTCTGTCTTCGTGTCCACACACCAGACTCACGGCCTAGTTTTCGACTTTTTGTGTGTCGCCTCAAATTTCCACCTGGCCTTGTTTCTCTCTTGTCCGCAAATCGTTCCTCCTGAAATTGCTTCCCGTGTCCTTGCTGCCCGAGTGACAGAAGCTCAAGTTCAAATGGCTGAAACTTTTGGTTGCTATGTTGTGCTCAACATCGACTTATGTGACATTTATCAATCCAAAGAAATAAAATGACAAATCTGCTAATCAAAGATATTCCAATTTTGAGCAAAGACAGCTGGCAAATACTTTGGATCAAATGGGGAACCTTGTCACTGCAGACGTGGCTACGGCTGTGTTGACCCCGGTATCATGTCAACAAGCACCATAGGCTAAGCTAATTATTTTGATTTTGTCTTTCTGACATGTACTGCCAACAATGTCATGACTATCATAGCAGCCTAATTTACCACACGCGACATGCCTCTTTTGTTTTTTTTCTTTGTTTAAAACCATTAAATTGCACCATGGGAATGAAATGCATACTGAATTGGACAAAGTATTCTGTCTATAAACACAGAGTAGTAACTCAAAGTTTAAAAACAGTCAAAATGCTCTCATAGTTGTGGCTTTAAGAATTTGGAAGCAAACTTTTAAAATGTGAAAATACCTGTGTTCATGAAGACAGCACAGCCAAGAGCCACCACATCTTCAATAACAGGTGGAAAGTGAGCACAGCTGGTGCTAATTGGCTCAAATTACTAGCACAAGCTAACCTCAATTCATACAAGTTTTAAATTTGTTGAGATCCTTGTGTTTTTCTATGTAGTTTAAAATCTAGGAAATTATTCAAGTCCTTGAAAGAGGAAAAAACCATGATTAATTTTCCAAATCAAGTAATGCTGTGGTTGCTAATCATTCAGGAATTTGAAGGAGCATTTAAAGCAACGCTGTCATGTCAGTTTTTGATTATGGTGGCACCATGTGGACAAAAGCGATAGTGTTTTGACAATAATCAACATTTCCCATGCATGCCAGCACAGTGCCATGAAATCCTGAGCCATCCTTATCGCAAAAGGAGGAAGTGGGTATGCTGTGAAGCAATTCAGGATATTTGTATTTTTTTGTGTGCCAGGGTTGATCCCATCCTCCTCAAAGTTGCTTTGTTGAAGTAAAAACGATACAAACCCGCTCAGGGCATGAAGTCCCGTTAAACTACTGTACTTTTAAGTCAATGTTTCATCAAAAGAGTTATGAAAATTTTTTATTCAGGTCGATTTCTTGCCCAGTGCTGCTTTAAGGTTTCTCAGGTGGTTAACCTCCAAGGGGGTCGGTTTTTGACAGCTGTCCCAAAATTGAAACTGTCCAGATATATGACCTCAGGTTTAAAAGAACTCAGGGTTTGAGTCATAGAAACTACTCAATGTTTCTCCAGCATGCCAATTTTGTTGTAGACTTTCAAGTGTAACACCCCCCACAAAGAAAACAATTGATAGGTGTTAAGTGAGTATTTCCATGCCTTTAATAATGCAGCCATCAAACATTTACTGATACATCGGGCCGGTCGTGGCTCATGTTGGCGCTGGGCCGGTCGTGGCTCATGTTGGCGCTGGGCCGGTCGTGGCTCATGTTGGCGCTGGGCCGGTCGTGGCTCATGTTGGCGCTGGGCCGGTCGTGGCTCATGTTGGCGCTGGGCCGGTCGTGGCTCATGTTGGCGCTGGGCCGGTCGTGGCTCATGTTGGCGCTGGGCCGGTCGTGGCTCATGTTGGCGCTGGGCCGGTCGTGGCTCATGTTGGCGCTGGGCCGGTCGTGGCTCATGTTGGCGCTGGGCCGGTCGTGGCTCATGTTGGCGCTGGGCCGGTCGTGGCTCATGTTGGCGCTGGGCCGGTCGTGGCTCATGTTGGCGCTGGGCCGGTCGTGGCTCATGTTGGCGCTGGGCCGGTCGTGGCTCATGTTGGCGCTGGGCCGGTCGTGGCTCATGTTGGCGCTGGGCCGGTCGTGGCTCATGTTGGCGCTGGGCCGGTCGTGGCTCATGTTGGCGCTGGGCCGGTCGTGGCTCATGTTGGCGCTGGGCCGGTCGTGGCTCATGTTGGCGCTGGGCCGGTCGTGGCTCATGTTGGCGCTGGGCCGGTCGTGGCTCATGTTGGCGCTGGGCCGGTCGTGGCTCATGTTGGCGCTGGGCCGGTCGTGGCTCATGTTGGCGCTGGGCCGGTCGTGGCTCATGTTGGCGCTGGGCCGGTCGTGGCTCATGTTGGCGCTGGGCCGGTCGTGGCTCATGTTGGCGCTGGGCCGGTCGTGGCTCATGTTGGCGCTGGGCCGGTCGTGGCTCATGTTGGCGCTGGGCCGGTCGTGGCTCATGTTGGCGCTGGGCCGGTCGTGGCTCATGTTGGCGCTGGGCCGGTCGTGGCTCATGTTGGCGCTGGGCCGGTCGTGGCTCATGTTGGCGCTGGGCCGGTCGTGGCTCATGTTGGCGCTGGGCCGGTCGTGGCTCATGTTGGCGCTGGGCCGGTCGTGGCTCATGTTGGCGCTGGGCCGGTCGTGGCTCATGTTGGCGCTGGGCCGGTCGTGGCTCATGTTGGCGCTGGGCCGGTCGTGGCTCATGTTGGCGCTGGGCCGGTCGTGGCTCATGTTGGCGCTGGGCCGGTCGTGGCTCATGTTGGCGCTGGGCCGGTCGTGGCTCATGTTGGCGCTGGGCCGGTCGTGGCTCATGTTGGCGCTGGGCCGGTCGTGGCTCATGTTGGCGCTGGGCCGGTCGTGGCTCATGTTGGCGCTGGGCCGGTCGTGGCTCATGTTGGCGCTGGGCCGGTCGTGGCTCATGTTGGCGCTGGGCCGGTCGTGGCTCATGTTGGCGCTGGGCCGGTCGTGGCTCATGTTGGCGCTGGGCCGGTCGTGGCTCATGTTGGCGCTGGGCCGGTCGTGGCTCATGTTGGCGCTGGGCCGGTCGTGGCTCATGTTGGCGCTGGGCCGGTCGTGGCTCATGTTGGCGCTGGGCCGGTCGTGGCTCATGTTGGCGCTGGGCCGGTCGTGGCTCATGTTGGCGCTGGGCCGGTCGTGGCTCATGTTGGCGCTGGGCCGGTCGTGGCTCATGTTGGCGCTGGGCCGGTCGTGGCTCATGTTGGCGCTGGGCCGGTCGTGGCTCATGTGACTTGCTTGGTCCTCAGATTCAACTTTGGTTGACAGTTGTGTACACAAAAAATGTTCAGCACTCTTACTCAAAGACAGTTACAGTTTAACTACTTTGCCCACTTGTTCATGCAAGACTAGATTAGCATAACAGGCCCAGACTTCACCTCAAGTAAGAATGAGTAAATTGAGATGTGATCAAGTCAGTGCACACACAGTAGTGACCTTTGTTTGGTGGTTTAAGTTTTTTTTACCATTACAGAATATGTGCCTTAAAACCTCAAGTCAAGGTTGGAAAAAATGAATATGACATTTTCTGACCTTGTTTAGCATTTTGCTTCAAAATGTAATCCAAAGACTTGAGAAGTTCCAAGAACTCCGGTGAAACACCATCAGGATGCATATCTGTAACAAATACAACAAATCTTACACATATTCAACTGCTCAGCACCTGAAACACCTTCCTTAAGCACAGCGCTGGATTCACCTTGTGCAGCATCAGCTGGAAAACAAAGGCCTGCAAACACAAAAAATTATTTAAGCATTTGGAGATGCAAACACAGTTTTGATTTTTCACACAAAAGTGACTTCGGAAAAATGGAAAAAGATAAACAAAAAAAATACTACCTCTGTTCACAAAGACCGCATGCGCCAGTACAACCAAGAGCCAAACCGCAGCCATGGCTTCAGCAAGAGATGTGACAAACAATCTACAACATGAGCTTTTATAGCAGGTGAGAAGTGAGCACAGCTGGTGGTAATTGGCTCAAATTAGCACGAGCTGTGCTTAGCTACAACAGGAAGAAAAAAAAAAGTCAACCTCTATGTACCTCTTGGTACCACCAGTGGCCCTCTTCACATATTTTCAATTTGAGACCCTTGACCTAAAGCAAACCTTCCTTCAAAATGTTTTCTTTATTTATGTAAATGAGGAAACGTATTATCTTCTCAGCAAATGATACATTTCACCAAATAACTTAACACAGGGAGATAATATATCTTCATGCAGTCAGTACAAATCACGACGTGTTACATGAAGTTATGTTGAATAAATAAATTAATGTAATGAATAAAGATAAATAAATATATGTTTATAATCTTATAATTATGTTTTGCCATTCACGGTCTGTATCTCCATTGTTAAGTGGCATCAGATTAAAGCCAGTTGGTGAATTCAGGGTCCTTTTTTT
This sequence comes from Filicampus tigris, assembly GCF_054856515.1. Taxonomy (NCBI): domain Eukaryota; kingdom Metazoa; phylum Chordata; class Actinopteri; order Syngnathiformes; family Syngnathidae; genus Filicampus; species Filicampus tigris. The sequence goes on along the minus strand of NC_141235.1, from coordinate 11,342,890 downwards.
CCTCCAACTTCACACCTTCCTGGAACGCAGCAATCGGCACTGTGATGTCACTATCTGCAAGTGGCAAAATGGCCGCCCGTGAGATGGATATAAACGGGTGAAGTTTTCCGCATAGTTCATATTCTACAAATGTTATATCAATCAGAATACCATGTTTTAACTAGTGGTGCCGCAAAGAAAATTTGGGGGAAGAAATTATCTTTCTTGACGTCCGCTTTAACATCCCCCGCCCACTGTAGTAATGACGATGCAACAGAGGGATATTATTTTAGAATATATCATATTACACTTGAATAGTAATGGTGGAGGTTTCCAAGTGAGATCATATGTATGTTAATTGATTTTTAAAAATTTTGATTCAACATTGTCAGTGTGTTTACATTGCATTTTTAGAGTCTGTTTTGGTTGCGTTAATGAAATAATTCCGTTTTCTCTGTTAGCACGTAGGTTTCAGTCTGGCAGAAGGACACCAAAGCTGTGAGTCTGTGGGACGGATGGTCCAAATCCATACCAACAGATCTGGACATATTAAAAAAAAAAAAAAAAGAAAAAGGGTTAGGTTGAGCCAATCAGCAGCAGTTGTGGTCCCTTCTCACCTTCTTTCAAAGCTCATCTGGTCCGTAGCGATGAGCAGATGAAGCCTTCTGAACCTTCCCATCCAACAAGTTCACAGAGGGCTCAGCTCGTGAATGCTTTTTATTTAAAAAAAAAAACCTTTTTCCTCCTCTTTATTGGTTTGATTATAAGCACGTTTGCCTTACTTTAAGGTGATTGTCAGTTATTTTTCAAATTTAAATTTGACATTACTACACTCATAACAAATAATTTTGCAATTGTTGGGTTGTGTGCAGGTGTCGCTGCACATCTAAATCAAATCTGTTTGTCAACTGAGTAGAAAAAAAGTACTCTTTAAAAGGGCACGGCATTCTGATTAATATTCCATTTGTGGAATATGAGTTAAGCAGCAAAATCCAACCCTTTTTAGCCATCTCAGGGGGCGGCCGTTTTTCATTTTCCACAAACGCAATATTTATCAGAATGCCTTGTTTCAACTAGTGGGTTTGCATAGAACATATTCTTGAAAAAATATGTTTGAGTTGACTTCCTCCTTAAATAATGAGGTAACTCCAAAACAATGAAAGAACAACAACAACTTGTAACTGGAATTTCAATGAACCTTCTGAGTCTAGTACTAAGTTATGAAACATGTCACTATCAGTAACATGGAGTTGCATCAGTTACTACTTAACATATTTCATGACACACAGGCATATAATGTATGATGGTTGAAGATTAACATGCGTGAATGCGTGCGTTGAAGTGGAGTCAGTGTTTGCGGCAGAAGTCTCTTAACCAAAACAATTTTTCACAATGGATAGCAATGTAGCACATTGTAACTGAGGAAAGTAGTATTTCTTTTGAAAGATAATTAAGTAAAGGTCATGTGTTGCATTCAAACTATATCAATTGTATCGAAAAATAAATTAACACAAATGTAGCTTCATTAATTGTGACCTCTGAATTTCAGTAGGTGGACACTGTTATTGTACCTTCTGCCATCTAGTGGAAGTAAATTTGTTTTGCCTGTCGCTAGGATGAACTTATATGGCACAGTAGTTGGAGGAAACTTGTAATAACTTGATTGGCAACTCATGTAGAATATTTTTTGTGGGTTCAAGGCCAACAGACCATCAAAGAAGTGGAAACTAATGCAGGACTCCTTCAGCCACAACAACCTGACCGATGCCTTCAGCGTTGACTAGCAGAGCGCCAACACGAGCATATTTTGCTAGCTTGATTGTTGCTAAAATTAGCTCTAATGAAACAACCTGAATTACAAAGGTTGTTAAAAATATATTCTGGGGGAGGTTTCTCATTTACTTTCACTATATACTGAAAAGTAAATTGATCATGTGACCAAACAGTTTGGCTGACTGATTTGAATATTATAGGATGACATGTGGCTCGCGTGGGCAATGATTGTGAGAGCTAAAGGTACATGATTGGGAGGAACGGCCTCGTTTGAGGGAGAAGCAGTGCACCATCGCGTCAGACCTCGACTAGTGGGGAGTATTTGAGGACCCCAACTCTACCAACAAGCTTTCCTTTGAAAGAGCAGAGTCTGGGTACTCTGGGGTGGGCTCTCCCATTCCAGAAACAGCCATGACACCATGTTTCACAGATGAACTTGTTTTGGATTTTAAAATCTTTCCCCACAAATTAGTCAGAGGTTAATTTTAGTCCATTAAAATGTGCTCCAAAACTTGGGGCTCCTCTAATTCTTTGCAAAATCCAATCAGGCTTTCAGATTCTATTTGCTGAGTGTTTTGCAGTTTCAACGGCATATATACTCCCCACCCCGAAGTCTTTGATGCAGCCATAGTTGCATCAGAATATCAAAAGGCAAAACCATTAAGCAATATTTGAATGTTTACTGCACAAGTGTACCCATGTAAATTTTGGTATTCAATTGCACGCTGCATAATGCAATACACACTTAAGTGAAACCAATGTTTTTAATGAACGTGTATTGACATACTACGCTGTTAAATGCGATGTTGCCCTGACAGGGTTTTTTTTTCTTGGTGGTACTCTAAAGTCAGGATCAGTGATAAATGGTAGTTTCACCTTTAACTACTGAAAGATTTCTAGTATCCAAAAGTTTTAATGTACAGTACACTTCAATTTTGCTCAAAAAAAAAAAAATCCACCAGGGTAAACTGTCAGATCAAAGTAGTACACAAAAAGGATTGCTTCCATTCTTTTAATCATTCTGCACATCATACATTGACAGTAAAGTCAGCCGTTTCATCATCCAGGTAATTGCTGCTCACGTCACTGCTCAGGTTGCTCTGCTGTTGATCACTGCTCACATTGTAGCTCAAGGCATTGCTCTGTTGGCCACTGCTCATGTTGTAGCTCTGCTGTTGGGGGCTCGAGGAATCGGTCATGTAGCTCTGTTTTGGGGGGCTGACTGTATTGCGCTGTTGACCACTGCTCATGTTGTAGCTCAAAGCATTGCTCTGTTGGCTGGCGCTCATGTAGCTCTGCTGTTGACCACTGCTCACATTGTAGCTCAAGGCATTGCTCATGTTGTAGCGCTGCTGTTGACCACTGCTCACATTGTAGCTCAAGTCATTGCTCATGTTGTAGCTCTGCTGTTGACCACTGCTCACATTGTAGCTCAGGGCATTGCTCATGTTGTAGCTCTGTTGTTGGGGGCTCAAGGCATTGCTCATGTTGTAGCTCTGCTGTTGATAGTTGATCACATTTTGCTGCTGGGTGTCGCTCACATTGTGGCTAGGTTGATCATGTTCCACTTCGGTTGCAAGTAGTCCACACAAAATGCCACATTAGTTGCCGTTCAAATTAAAAGTAACATGACACTCAAGTACAAAGTGGTACAAGCTTGATTTTGATTTCAATTGCCGTCAGTTATATATGCCGGCAAGAAGTACGATAACTCAAATTTCAAAAGCCACATCAAGTAAACATCCTGCCACAGTCTCACTTGAGCCACAAGTGCTTCTACTTAAATGAGCTCATCTACCTGCCAGTTGAGTAGAAGCACCTGTGGCAGCGTTTTGAGTTTTTGGCCTTGACATCTCTTAAAGTAAAATAAACAGCGGCAACGTAAAGCAAGCAACAATTTCCTTTGCTACAGCAAAACTAAAATGAATGCATTTTAAATTAGCCCCAAACTCTCATGAGTATATTTGCTATAAAGAGTTTTAGAATTTAGTTTGATTTTTTTTTTTTTTTTTAGAGATACTGGTAATGCAATTAATTCCCACAATTGGGAAACAATTTCTATACCTGCACCAGTGTTTACATTTCAAAATGATCACTTCAACATACCTAGCAAAACCACAATATCTCACCACTTGTAAGCCATTTTTAGATTATGCCCACCTGCTTCCATGTAGTTCTTGGTGGCTACCTGGTGCATGCTTACCCAAAATATTCTCACCTTTTTGTAGCTTCAACACTGAATCCAAAGATTGGAGAAATTCCAAAGCCTTCTTAAGTGAAGCATCACCAGGAGAAACATCTGGAGCACATAAAGTTAAGTCTTAGAAAAAAAAAAAAAAAAAAACATTAATAATGTTCTCACCTGACACACCTTTTTGAGCATTGGGTCCATCTTTCTTAGGAGCAGGAACACAAAGGCCTGCAAGCACACATATTAGTTTGCTTTAATTCAGTTTTTAAGATGAACCCAAACAATAAATCCCTTTAGAGAGTATCTACCTCTGTCCAGCAAGACAGCATGCACAAGAACCACCAAGAGCCAAATAGCAGCCATTGCTTCAAGTAACAGTTGAGAAGAAGAGAGACAACACAAGCTTTTATAGCAGGTCACAGGTGACCACAGCTGATGCTAATTAGAGACAATTAGCACCACTGCGACTAAAGTCTTCCTCTCTCTCTCTCTCTCTCTGGTTTGAGTATTTTCCATTTTTACTTTGTCAAGAAAGGGTCTTTTTTTTCCAGCCTTGACAGTTGACAACGTGATGCGATAAAATACAGAATGGTAAAGTCAACTTCGGTTGACGTCTTTGATTCATGGGGTCTTGGAATGAGTCACTAAAGTAGGATTACGATTTCATATGGTACGGCTCAATTTGAGAGGGTATTATGCAATGAGTTTCTCAGTGAAAGTAGAAAATGTCACATTGGGTACACAACGCTGTTTAATTTTTCATTTAGCCCAGGAGTGCGGCACCTGCGTGTGACGTGGTACAGGTTAAGTCCGCTCTCGATGTCGTTTGGCTCACTCCCGGGCGACTGGGACCACGTGGGTCTATTAAATATGCAATAGGTGATGCCTAGCTTAGACAACCGCAATACGCCATTCTTCTCATTATTATAAAATAAAAAAAAAACAAATTCCAAATTAATTTAATAATTTACAAAAAATTTTAAAGTATATATTTTTTCATGAATCTCACTGGGTGGGCATTCTGTCAATTTGTGCACACCCAGGCCCACCCATGGCTCCGCCCCTGCTGTATCCACCCAAGTTATTTACCGTTTGGGCGTTCCGCCCACAGGCGGCGTTTAAAACGTAAACTTTTATAACCGGTCTGTTTTAAGATGCATTAATGCAGTTTGATGACACAGACAGTAACCGCATTTGTTTTTAAGTATTTATTTTTGCTATTCATCTCCCCTTTCTTGTGTGCTTTCTTTCTTGTAAGCGAACCATGACAGAAATGGCCTTGTTTGTATTTGGCCCAGGGCATTGTAGGATGCGTGATGCCAACGTCCGGAGCTCTATCGTGTTTTGTACTTTACTTTTTACAAACAATTGTGATCTGAGCAAGTATTGTAGGCGCAAGAGTACCATTTGGTAGTTGTAGTTTGTTATAGTGCAATACTATTAAAATATTTTTTATTCATAGAAGTGATTGGAAAATGCACTATATTGGTTTATAGAAATGAGTGTGTGTGAACCTTTTGATTTGTTGGCTATTCTATTTGTTAAAATTTATGGAATACATCAATATGATCGGTTTGTCTTGAACGAACCCTGACGTCAACGTGCATTTGTCCACCTTCGGCAACAGTCGGAAATGTGTGGGGATAGGGGCCTATATTTGATGGTTGGCCAAATGCCCTACACTGTATATGAGTAGGTAAAAGGTGGCACTGCACACATCCAACATATTTACTTTGAAAGAAAACTTTCAAGTCAACATTGAATATTTAAATTAACGCCAACAGTATTCTTTTAAAAAAAAATATATTCATAAGTATCATTTTACCATTATTCCTGAGAGAGGAGTGAGTGAATGTTTCATTAGGTTGCCTTGACTTCTTTCATCCACAAGATGTCCCTCATGTTGCTTTCACCAAAGCACCAGTATTCATAATCCAATCAATTTCAGCACAATTCAAAGAAACGCGTCAACGCTTCATGCTTTACCCACCCATCTCTACAGATAGTTATGACTTATCTTCCAAAAATAAATCCTTTTTCATTGAAATACTGGCCAGCATTGCAAACCTTTTCTCTTGAGTCTATGCGCCAGCATCTGTTCTCTGACTACCCGTGGCTGTGTTATAGCACCACTTCAAACTTGGCATATTACAGCCTAACACTGTCTTCATGTGGACAAATTTCTTATAGCACTTCCATGTTTACAGAATTTAAAGGAATAATGGCGGCTCCATTTCCATATGGACATGGCTTAAATACACAGGATGGGGTAGGGGGAAGTCATCTTCATTTGACAGATATTTCAAGTTTTCCCGCAATTCAGTTTTGGTGCACTAATAAATTAAAAACGCATGTTGAATGTCATCATTTATTTTTCAGACAGATGAAAATACACTTCTTCCATGTTGCCACTGCACATTTCAAACATCTTTCAAGTCACCTATTGTCATTCTACCTGCTGTCGTGGCTCATGTTGGCGCTCGGCTCGTCGTGGCTCATGTTGGCGCTCGGCTCGTCGTGGCTCATGTTGGCGCTCGGCTCGTCGTGGCTCATGTTGGCGCTCGGCTCGTCGTGGCTCATGTTGGCGCTCGGCTCGTCGTGGCTCATGTTGGCGCTCGGCTCGTCGTGGCTCATGTTGGCGCTCGGCTCGTCGTGGCTCATGTTGGCGCTCGGCTCGTCGTGGCTCATGTTGGCGCTCGGCTCGTCGTGGCTCATGTTGGCGCTCGGCTCGTCGTGGCTCATGTTGGCGCTCGGCTCGTCGTGGCTCATGTTGGCGCTCGGCTCGTCGTGGCTCATGTTGGCGCTCGGCTCGTCGTGGCTCATGTTGGCGCTCGGCTCGTCGTGGCTCATGTTGGCGCTCGGCTCGTCGTGGCTCATGTTGGCGCTCGGCTCGTCGTGGCTCATGTTGGCGCTCGGCTGGTCGTGGCTCATGTTGGCGCTCGGCTGGTCGTGGCTCATGTTGGCGCTCGGCTGGTCGTGGCTCATGTTGGCGCTCGGCTGGTCGTGGCTCATGTTGGCGCTCGGCTGGTCGTGGCTCATGTTGGCGCTCGGCTGGTCGTGGCTCATGTTGGCGCTCGGCTGGTCGTGGCTCATGTTGGCGCTCGGCTGGTCGTGGCTCATGTTGGCGCTCGGCTGGTCGTGCATGAAGTCGTTCTCCCAGCTGTCGTCATTTTTGTCATCCATTTTCATTTCTTCGGTTGCATTTTGGGCTTCAAAAAAGGAGGTAACAAATTTGAGTGGCCTCACATCCATTAACAGACTAACAGCCTTTTGCCACATTTACACAAAAAAAAAAAAAAAAAAAAAAAAAAAAAAAAAAAAAATTGGGGCCTCTAAGAACACCACATTAAAATTGTGCCCATTAAAGGTTAAACAAATTTCAGACCATTGTGGCTGAATGCCTTAATTTATTATAGTCATTGTTGGGAAATCTGGATTTAAACATTTATGGTCCGATTAAATAACTGCTCAGTATTAGTCATTTTTTTCCAACCCAATCATTAACATTGTAAAGGGAGCAAGCCATTTTCAACACTTCAAGATTGTTCAATCTGTAACAACTCCCATTGGATTTACCAACAGTGAAGGATTTAAACAAAAAAAAAAAACACTAGCTTGTGACTTGATGTTCCAGCCTGACGCCAACAATATATATGAAAATACATTTGCAGTTACACACACTTGACTGAAGTAAAGAAGGGGGAAGAAGGCAAAAAGCTGATGTCAACCAAAATGTTCTCACCATCTTTAGTTTGTAGCTTGAACACTGAATTCAAAGTCTCGAGACGTTCAAACGTCGCCTCAACCGAAACATCTTTAGGAGAACCTGCGGAAAATAAAACAAGTCTCATTATCACAAACAGGTTCAAGTCATCAATAATGTACTCACCTAGTACAATTTTAAGCCCAGAAATGATTTCATTTTGTCGCGAGCCAGGAGGACCACAAAGGCCTGCAGACAAACTCATTTCAGCATTGAGGGGACACAAACATTGTGGTTTTAACACGAGCTATGCTAACCCTCACCTGAGTCCATCACGGACGCTTGCACCAACACAGCCAAGAGAAAAACAGCAGCCATTGCTTCAGTGCTCGGTTAGGACAACAGACCGCTTGAGTTTTTATAGCAGCTCACAGGCGCCCACAAGCTGGGGCCAATTGGCTCTAATTAGCATCAGGTGTACCACTGCGACATCGCTATGTTGGCGCTATGACAAACACAAAACCATAAAAAACTGTTCTGGAAGACATACCATAATCTCTGATTTGTGCAATCATGCCAAAAGCAATGTTTGTAATACTTTGACATAACATGCAATACATTTTCAAGACTTTCCACGTTTCCCCCATCTTTGTTGTGATGGCAGTGTTGTTTGGGTCGTTATTTTGTTGTTGGTTTTCCCAATTAGGAAGCATTTTTTGCCAGACCAAATTTTGTCGATTTCAGAATTGATCCTACCCTCATGATCAATAAAACTATTTTTGCTGAGTGTGTTTAATCTTCTAAGGCATGTATATTTCTTTTCAAAGTCTTGTAACCATAGTCAGATTTTTTTATGTAGTTGACTGGTATGGTTACAGGTCCGGTAACTTTTGTGTAATAATATAGCAAGTATTTTTTTTTTTGTTTAATCATAGTGTATGCTGCATAAAGCTATCGGGGATTGCAGTATGCAAGTAAAAGCTTAAAAATGTTTTTAAAATATTTACTAGTGATGGGACGAACAACGCTGGTGCATCAGCACTGTGCCGAGTGCTCAAGTGTGAACCCCCGTATTGGTGCATGTATCGTGTTAGAATAATTGTTTATAGGTTATTCCATATTTACTCTTATAACTATTGTAAGGTATTTATTCAGCATCATAAACTTGTTTTAATCATGTAAGTCGAAGTTCCTTGTGAAAAAAGTGGAATTTGAGAAGGACACAGCTGCAAAATAGGAATAGTAGCTCTTATCGAAGAGCATCCCGTGGTACGACGCTGAATCCTTGGGACAGAATTTAACAATAATAACGAAGTTTCTCACACACACACCGTCTTGGAACGCGATGCTACATATAAATAGAGGTTGCAATGAAGTCTGATGTTTCCCCAAACTTCTGAACCGTAATTTAAATATGGTAATACTAGAGGGCAGTACAAGTTGTTTAATGATTTCTGGTTGGGAAAATGTTTTACTTTTGATAAGATGGAAATGCTTTTTGAAAGTTTGGATCTGACATGTTTAATGTGTGGTTTCCAGCAGATTATATTGTCGACGATTACCCTCAGGAATTTAATCTCTTTCTACTCTTTCTTTATCTACACCCTCTATTTGTAATCTTACCTGTTTTGCTGTTTTCACATTTCCAAATACAATGAATTTTGTTTTGTTCAGATCTATTGATAACTTATCAAGCCATGTTTTTACTTTCTTAAATTCTGAAGTAATTGTGTCCAGAATATGATGCATTTTCTCACTTGAAACCAGGATAGTTATATAATCTGCAAATAATGCAAATTTCAATAGGTGAGACACATTGCATAAATCATTCATATATAATACAATTTTGGTCCCGATACTGACCCCTGGGGAACGCCACATATCACATCGAAACATTCTAATTTAAGACAATATTGTGTTGTCTTCCCTCCTCTTTGTGTGCTTTGTTTACTAATGTCTCACTTGGTGTGAACCTGACATACCGCTTTAACAAAAAAAAAAAAAAAAATCATGTGACAGAATGTGTGTCGTTTGGATGTGCTGCACCAAATTGTGTCTTTAAGGAAACAAACCGCTTGGACATGTTTGGATGCCAATGTTGGATATTTGTTCCCTGTGAAAGAGTGTTTAAGTCAGAGACTAGTGTCCAAGAGGATAAAATAGTTTTAGAGCAAAGACACTTCAAAGACTTTTGTTCATTAAAAATGTTTGAATGCACATTGTTTTATTTCACATGATTGAACAGTGGTTAACAAAATCCTATACATGTTATCTCTGAATTTTATTTAGACAAATTTGCTATTATATGGAAACTCATTTGAGCATTTACACAAACAGGCTGATCAAGTCAACTTCACTAAGCTAACAAATGGAGAAACTACATTTTTTTAAGTATAACACTAGCAATTGAAAAGATTTTGATAATGTTGGGTCAGCATGCAAGTTGTGCTGTCATGTTTACCTGCACTGATTGTAGATCGACAGCACAGTTAACACTTGAGTGACCAACACAGTTTGTTAAATGTGTCAAAACACACTTTAAGGCATCATCCCATCACCAACATTTACTGACCCACACCATTCAACGCAAAATTACCATGAGGGGACTTTGAGCATTTTGTGTTGGTACTTTGTAAAGCCAAAGAATAACTGAACTATAGTAGTTTCACTTTTGATAACAATATTTCATGTCTATAATTTGTTTTAATGTACTTGAATCCTTCGAGAAAAAAAATAAATAAAAATAAAAAGTAAAATAATCAGACCAAAGTGGTTGACATGAAACAGATTGGTTCAGTACTTTTAATCATTCTGCCACCATAAAGATTACACATCATACATTGACAGTAAAGTCAGCCGTTGTCTCATCATCCAGGTAATTGCTGCTCACGTCACTGCTCAGGCTGCTCTGCTGTTGATCACTGCTCACGTTGTAGCTCAAGGCATTGCTCTGTTGGCCACTGCTCATGTTGTAGCTCTGCTGTTGGGGGTTCAAGGCATTGCTCATGTTGTATTTCTGTTGTTGGGGGGTGACTGCATTTCTCTCTTGACCACTGCTCATGTTGTAGCTCAAAACATTGCGCTGTTCGCTGCCACTCACGTAGCTCTGCTGTTGACCACTGCTCACATTGTAGCTCTGTTGTTGGGGGCTGGCTGTATTGCTCTGTTGGACACTGCTCATGTTACTCTGTTGGCTGCTGCTCACATTGTAGCTCAAGTCATTGCTCATGTAGCTCTGCTGTTGACCACTGCTCATATTGTAGCTCAAGGCATTGCTCTGTTGGCCACTGCTCATGTTGTCGCTCTGCTGTCGGGGGCTCAAGGCATAGCTCATGTTGTAGCTCTGTTTTGGCGGGCTGACTGTATTGCTCATGTTGCCCTGCTGTTGGGAGCCCAAGTCATTGCTCATGTTGTAGCTCTGCTGTTGACCACTGCTCACATTGTAGCTCATGTTGTAGCTCTGTTGGCCACTGCTCATGTTGCTCCTCATGTAGCTCTGCTGTTGGGAGCCCAAGTCATTGCTCATGTTGTAGCTCTGCTGTTGACCACTGCTCACATTATAGCTCAAGACATTGCTCATGTTGTAGCTCTGTTGGCCACTGCTCATGTAGCTCTGTTGTTGGGGGCTCAAGGCATTGCTCATGTTGTAGCTCTGCTGTTGGGAGCCCAAGTCATTGCTCATGTAGCTCTGCTGTTGACCACTGCTCACATTAAAGCTCATGTTGTAGCTCTGTTGTTGGGGGCTCAAGGCATTGCTCATGTTGTAGCTCTGTTGTTGACCACTGCTCACATTGGAGCTCAAGGCATTGCTCATGTAGCTCTGCTGTTGGGAGCCCAAATCATTGCTCAAGTAGCTCTGCTGTTGACCACTGCTCACATTATAGCTCATGTTGTAGCTCTGTTGTTGGGGGCTAAATGTATTGCTCTGTTGGCCACTGCTGATGTTGGAGCTCTGTTGTTGGGGGCTCAAGGCATTGCTCATGTTGTGGCTCTGCTGTTGATAGTTGATCACATTTTGCTGCTGGGTGTCGCTCACATTGTGGCTTGGTTGGTCACGGTCCACTTTGGTTGCTAGTTGTCCACACAAAAAAGTCAACATTAGTTGCCATTCAATTTAAAAGTAACATGACACTTAAAGTGGTACAAGCACATTGATTTCAATTGTCATCTTTTATACATGCTGGCAAGAGGTACAATCACTCAAATTTCAAAATCCACATCCGGAACGTAAAAACTGTGCCACAAGTGCTTCTACTCAAATGAGCTCATCTACCTGCCAGTTGGGTAGAAGCACCTGTGGCAGGGTTTTTACTTTCCGGCCTTGGATTTGACACCTCAGGTAAGGTAAAAAACTACAATTTGCAAGCGACTGCATTTCCTTTGCTACATCAACACTAAAATGAAAGCATTTTGAATTAACTCCGAAAGCTCATGGGTGTATTTGAAAGACAAAAATATGGCATTTGCTATAAACAGTTAATTTTTTTAAAATTTTATCTCTTCTCAAAATTAAATACTAGTCATGTTAATGAATTTTCACATTTGGGGAAACATTTTCTATACCTGCACCAGTATTTACATTTCAAAACGATCACTTCAACATACATAGAAAAACCACAGTATCCCACCACTGGTAAGCCATTTTTAGATTGCGCCCACCTGCTACCATGTAGTTCTTGGTGGCTACCTGGTGCATGCTTACCCAAAATATTCTCACCTTTTTGTAGCTTCAACACTGAATTCAAAGATTGGAGAAATTCAAAAGCTTTCTTAAGTGAAGCATCACCCAGGAGAAACATCTGGAGCACATAAAATTAAGTCTTAGGAAAAAAAAAAAAGTCAATGTTCTCACCTGACACACCTTTTTGAAGCCCAGCAATGGATCCATCTTTCTTAGCAGCAGGAACACAAAGGCCTGCAAGCATACAAATTAATTTCACTTTTTAAGATTAACCCAAACAATAAATCCAATTAGAGAGTATCTTATCTACCGCTGTCCAGCACGACGGCATGCACAAGAACCACCAAGAGCCAAACAGCAGCCATTGCTTCAAGTGACAGTTGTGAAGAGGAGAGACAACACAAGCTTTTATAGCAGGTCACAGGTGACCACAGCTGATGCTAATTAGAGACAATTAGCACCACTGCAATGTGAAGTATTTCTCTCTCTCTCTCTCTCTCTCTCTCTCTCTCTCTCTCTCTCTCTCTCAATAAAATTGTTGTTAAGTAAACTTTGATTGACGTCCTGATTCATGGGGTCTTGGAATGAGTCACTACAGTAGGATTACAATTTCATACAGTACGGTTCAATTTGAGGGGTATAATGCAATGAGTTTCTCCGTGGAAGTAGAACATTTTACAATGGAGATTAATTTATTTGTAGTGTTTTAATACATAAAGGCTCTCAAACTCCAAATTCCAGTTAATAAAAAGAAACAAATCAGTAATAGAGTGCAAATTTGATCGAGATTTTAAAGAGCACTCCTACTGATATTTTACCTGCACCATGTGATTTTACTGTTGATAATTTTTACAGGAATTTAAAAACGTCATTAGATTTAGCAGCTCCACTTTTAACCAAAACTATAAAAATAAATACTGTACCCCCGTGGAGAAATGATGCAATCAAAACATCAATAAGAAAATGCAGGAGTGCGGAGAGGAGGTGGAGAAAAAGTAAACTGCACTATGAAATATTACGTGAACAACTCAAATCGCACAATAAAACAGTCAAACTGGCAAGAACTTCATATTTCTCAAACATCATCACAGTTAATAAAAGCAACCCCTGATTTTTCTCTTCTCCCGCCGAGATCTTCTCACGAGCTCCAATTTTAATAAATACCCACAGAGACCAACAGACGCTCTCTATGAGGACTTTGCAGACCACTTCAGAAGTAAAATCGATGACATAAGATCAAGTCTTTTAGTCTGTCAAAAGACAAGTTTCAATCAACCTCAAGAGTCATTTTTACCTGAGGAAACACTGGAAAGTTTTGCCTTGGTTAATGCAAGGACACTTGGTCGAGTTTTCTCCCAGGTAAATCCAACAACCTGCTTTCTAGATCCAATTCCCACATCTCTTTTAAAGACATTTTAAGGATTTTTGGAGGAACACATTTTAAATATAGCCAATTGCTCTCGTCAGACGGGTGCCTTCCATGCCGCCTTTAAAACGGCCGTGGTGAGGCCCCTTCTGAACAAGAGCAATTCGAACCCCAGCTTTTTAAATAATTACAGACCTGTATACAACTTACCGTTTTAAAGTAAGATTTTAGAAACACAGTTTTTTCACCTTATTAAATCATTTTTTAAATACAAAAAATGTTTTAGAAAAATATCAATCTGGTTTTAGGATGTACCATAGTACAGAGACAGCCCTTTTAAGAATTTGAAATATCAGATCTTTTGCAGACGTGAAAAAACTCACAGCCTTGGTGCTATTGGACCTAAGCGCAGCTTTTGATACAGTAAATCACCAAATTTTATTAAACAGATTAAAAACCTGGTAGGCATATCTGGTACTGCTTTTAACTGGTTCTATTCCTCTCTCACAGACAGAGGTTTCTTCGTAAGCATGGATACTTGTTCCTCCAAAACCCATAAGATTAAATGTGGGGTTCCCCAAGGTTCAATATTAGGCCCGATACCTTTTAATCTTTATACGCTTCCCCTTGGGGATGTCATCAAAAGACACCGCATCATCTTCCACAGCTATGCTGATGACACACAGCTCTACATTAGCATGTCTGCAGATGACACAGGACCTATTGATACTCTTTTAAATTGTATTTCAGATATTAAGTCATGGATGGCAGAGAATTTCCTACAGCTCAATCAGGACAAAACCAAGGCTTTAGTTCAGAGATTTTAAACCCACACAATGTGTAAAGAACCTGGGCATCATTTTTGACTCTGAGCTCAGTTTTATTCCTCACATAAAAAATGTAACCAAGATCTGTTTTTATCATCGTAAGAATATTGCCAGAGTCCGCCCGTTTCTCTCTCAGGCTAACACGGAGGTGCTGATGCATGCTTATATTTCATGTCATTTAGATTATTGCAACGCCCTGCTTTCTGGCCTCCCCAAAAAGAGTATTTCCTCCTTACAACTACTGCAGAACTCAGTCGCTCGGGTGCTGACGTGAACCAGAGGGCGGGAGCACATTGCACCAGTTTTAAAATCTCTGCAGTGGCGCCCCGTGTGTTTCAGGATCGATTTTAAGGTACTTTCTTTAGTTTATAAATGTCTTAATGGTCTTGGGCCAGTTTATCTGATTTGCTTTTATCATACCAACCCTCCCGGATCTTGAGGTCCTCTGTCGCCGGCCTTTTAATTGTTGCGAGGGTGAGGACCAAAATGTATGGCGAGGCTGTATTCAACCATTTTGGTCCTCAACTTTGGAATAGCCTACGAGAGGACAAAGTCTGCAGAGACTGTTGACAAGAGGAAGCTCAAGACATACCTTTTTACTTTGGCTTTTAAATAACTGTCTTTACTACTCCAGTTTTGTTTTCAATATTAGCTCCAGAGTTTCCTCCTCCACATAATTGGTCTCGGCATGGAGAAACATCCATTTGGTACTCTTTCCTTACATGCTTTCTGTGCCCTGCCACGTCTATTTTTCCGGTTATGTGTGCACGCGCGCGCGCATATCTGTCTTTGTGTATATTGTGAGGGGGGAGCAGGTTTACCTTATGTTGTATTTTGTTGTTTTTAGTGTACAGCACCGAGTTGCATTTTATGCGTTAAAAGTGCTACATAGAAAATTTGATTAGAGATCCAGAGTATACCGTTCTGATCAGGTCATCTGTTGTTTTAATATGGAATTCAACCCAACCATATATTTTTTTTTTTCCAAGAAAGTTCTACACAGGCCCACTTGTTGAAACACAGCATTCTGATTAATATTGTGTTTGTGGAATAAAAGTTAAGATAGCCGTTTTTAGCCATCTCGGCGACTGAAAATGACATCACAGCTACTCAGGTTTTATCATTTATTTTTAAGACTGATGAAAATACAATTCTTCCACATGCTGCATGGCGCTCGGCTCGTCGTGGCTCATGTTGGCGCTCGGCTCGTCGTGGCTCATGTTGGCGCTCGGCTCGTCGTGGCTCATGTTGGCGCTCGGCTCGTCGTGGCTCATGTTGGCGCTCGGCTCGTCGTGGCTCATGTTGGCGCTCGGCTCGTCGTGGCTCATGTTGGCGCTCGGCTCGTCGTGGCTCATGTTGGCGCTCGGCTCGTCGTGGCTCATGTTGGCGCTCGGCTCGTCGTGGCTCATGTTGGCGCTCGGCTCGTCGTGGCTCATGTTGGCGCTCGGCTCGTCGTGGCTCATGTTGGCGCTCGGCTCGTCGTGGCTCATGTTGGCGCTCGGCTCGTCGTGGCTCATGTTGGCGCTCGGCTCGTCGTGGCTCATGTTGGCGCTCGGCTCGTCGTGGCTCATGTTGGCGCTCGGCTCGTCGTGGCTCATGTTGGCGCTCGGCTCGTCGTGGCTCATGTTGGCGCTCGGCTCGTCGTGGCTCATGTTGGCGCTCGGCTCGTCGTGGCTCATGTTGGCGCTCGGCTCGTCGTGGCTCATGTTGGCGCTCGGGTGGTCGTGGCTCATGTTGGCGCTCGGGTGGTCGTGGCTCATGTTGGCGCTCGGGTGGTCGTGGCTCATGTTGGCGCTCGGGTGGTCGTGGCTCATGTTGGCGCTCGGGTGGTCGTGGCTCATGTTGGCGCTCGGGTGGTCGTGGCTCATGTTGGCGCTCGGGTGGTCGTGGCTCATGTTGGCGCTCGGGTGGTCGTGGCTCATGTTGGCGCTCGGCTGGTCGTGGCTCATGTTGGCGCTCGGCTGGTCGTGGCTCATGTTGGCGCTCGGCTGGTCGTGGCTCATGTTGGCGCTCGGCTGGTCGTGGCTCATGTTGGCGCTCGGCTGGTCGTGGCTCATGTTGGCGCTCGGCTGGTCGTGGCTCATGTTGGCGCTCGGCTGGTCGTGGCTCATGTTGGCGCTCGGGTGGTCGTGGCTCATGTTGGCGCTCGGGTGGTCGTGGCTCATGTTGGCGCTCGGGTGGTCGTGGCTCATGTTGGCGCTCGGGTGGTCGTGGCTCATGTTGGCGCTCGGGTGGTCGTGGCTCATGTTGGCGCTCGGGTGGTCGTGGCTCATGTTGGCGCTCGGGTGGTCGTGGCTCATGTTGGCGCTCGGGTGGTCGTGGCTCATGTTGGCGCTCGGGTGGTCGTGGCTCATGTTGGCGCTCGGGTGGTCGTGGCTCATGTTGGCGCTCGGGTGGTCGTGGCTCATGTTGGCGCTCGGGTGGTCGTGGCTCATGTTGGCGCTCGGGTGGTCGTGGCTCATGTTGGCGCTCGGGTGGTCGTGGCTCATGTTGGCGCTCGGGTGGTCGTGGCTCATGTTGGCGCTCGGGTGGTCGTGGCTCATGTTGGCGCTCGGGTGGTCGTGGCTCATGTTGGCGCTCGGGTGGTCGTGGCTCATGTTGGCGCTCGGGTGGTCGTGGCTCATGTTGGCGCTCGGGTGGTCGTGCCTGAAGTCATTCTGCCAGCCATTGTCAACTTCATCCATTTTCATTTCTTTGGTTGCATTTTGGCCTTCAAAAAAGGAGAGGGAATAAATTTGAGTAGCAGAGCACCAATGGCCTCACATCACTCTTGGAGTAATAGCCTTTTGCCACTTAGAAAAAAAACAATTATCCTACAAGAACTGCACATCAAAGTTAAGTAAATTGTTAATTTAAGACCATTGTGGCAGAATGCCTTAATTTGTCATTTTAAAGATTTAATTCATTTTCATGACTGTTGGGCAATCTGAATTTAAACACCCGTGGTCCGATGAAATAAGGGGTTTCTCAATACTTGAGTGTCTCCCCCCCCCATCATAAACATTGCAAAGAGAGCTCACCATTTTCAACAAAGCATATTGGTCAATCTGTAAAAATAACTACCACACTTGAACTATCCAATAATGAAGGATTTTCAAAAAAATAAAATAAACCACATTATGACTTGCCAATAATATATAATACGAAAATACATTTGCAATTTTACACACACTTGACTGGAGTAAAGGAGGGGAAACAAGGCAAAAAAAAGCTGATGTCAACCAAAATGTTCTCACCATCTTTAGTTTCTAGTTTAAACACTGAATTCAAAGTCTCGAGACGTTCAAAAGTCGCCACAACCGAAACATCCTTGGGAGAACCTGCGGAAAATAAAACAAGTCTCATTATCACAAACAGGTTCAAGTCATCAATAACGTACTCACCTAGTACAATTTTAAGCCCAGAATTGACTTCATCTTGTCGAAAGCCAGGAGGACCACAAAGGCCTGCAGACAAACTCATTTCAGCATTGAGGGGACTCAAACATTGTGGTTTTAACACAAGATATGCTAACCCTCACCTGAGTCCATCACGGACGCTTGCACCAACACAGCCAAGAGAAAAACAGCAGCCATTGCTTCAGTGCTAAGTTAGGACAACAGACCGCGTGAGTTTTTATAGCAGCTCACAGGCGCCCACAAGCTGGGGCCAATTGGCTCTAATTAGCATCAGGTGTACCACTGCGACATCGCTATGTTGGCGCTATGACAAACTCAAAACCATAATAAACTGTTCTGGAAGACATGCCATAATCTCTGATTTGTGCAATCATGCCAAAAGTAATGTTTGTAATACTTTGATATAACATGCAATACATTTTCAAGACCTTCCACGTTTCCCCCTTCTTTGTTGTGATGGCAGTGTTGTTTGGGTCGTTATTTCGTTGTTGGTTTTCCCAATTAGGAAGCATTTTTTTCAGTACATCGCCAGACCAAATTTGTATATTTCAGAATTGATTCTGCTGCTACCATCATGATCAATAAAGACTAGTGAGCCCGTTCCAGGAGCAGCCATGCAAGCACAAGAAATAACATGACCACCACCATCCCTCACAGATGGGCTTGTGTTTTGGATCATAAGCAGATCCTCGCCATATTTTGGCCTTTCCATCATTTTGGCAGAGGTTATTGTTTCATCAGTCCATAAAAAAAATTCCCAAACTTTCCAAATTCCAAACTATTTTTGCAGAGTGTTTTTAATCTTCTAAGTCATGTATATTTCTTTTCAAAGTCTTGTAACCATAGTCAGATTTTTTTTTATGTAGTTGACTGGTATGATTACCGGTCCAGTTACTTTTGTGTAATAATATAGCAAGTATTTTTTTTCTGTTTAATCACAGCGTATGCTGCATAAAGCTATAACTCAACTTCACTAAGATAACAAATGGAGCAATTATAAAGATCCTAAGTACAACACTAGCAATTGAAAAGATTTCAAAGGCTTATGTTGGGTCAGCATGCAAGTTGTGCTGTCATAGTTTCATTTTGTTTACCTGTGTTGATTTTAGATCTATAACAGTTTGCTCTTGAGTGACCAACAGTTTGTTAAATGTGTCATAACACTCTTTAAGGCAGGGGTGTCAAACTCATTCCTGTCGCGGGCCACAGTTTTGGTGTCCCTTGGAGGGCCGTTGCTTGTGATTCCATATGCCGCCTTCTATTAACTTGCACAACAAATTGATGAATAGTGTTGAAATCACGAGACAGTAGAAAGTCTGTTGATCTATTTCTCAAATTCTCTTTAAAGGGGGGGATTGATAAATGCTTGCAATATCTCTTATGTAGTATATAAAGTGAAGTCAATTTGAAAGCAACATATCAAGTCAACATGAATTTGCCTTTGCCACAAAATTGTCACAAAAAAAAAAAATCTAGCCCCCAGGCCTTGAGTTTGACAAGAGTGCTTTAAGGAATCATCCCATCACTATCATTTACTGACCCACACCATTCAATGCAAAATTGCCATGAGCGGACTTTGAGTATTTTTTCTTGGTACTTTCTAAAGGCAAAGAACTGAATAGTTTTACTTTTGAATAACTACTGAAAGAGTTACAATATTTCATGTCTATAATTTGTTTTAGTGTACTTGAATCCTTTGAGAAAAAAAAAATTAAAAAGTAAAATAATCAGACCAAAGTATGCATGAAACAGATTGGTTCAGTGCTTTTAATCATTCTGCCGCCATAAAGATTACACATCATACATTGACAGTAAAGTCAGCCGTTGTCTCATCATCCAGGTAATTGCTGCTCACGTCACTGCTCAGGCTGCTCTGCTGTTGATCACTGCTCACGTTGTAGCTCAAGGCATTGCTCTGTTGGCCACTGCTCATGTTGTATTTCTGTTGCTGGGGGGTGATTGCATTTCTCTCTTGACCACTGCTCATGTTGTAGCTCAAAGCATTGCTCTGTTCGCTGCCACTCATGGAGCTCTGCTGTTGACCACTGCTCACATTGTAGCTTTGTTGTTGGGGGCTGGCTGTATTGATCTGTTGGACACTGCTCATGTTGCTCAAGGAATTGCTCTGTTGGCTGCCGCTCACATTGTAGCTCAAGTCATTGCTCATGTAGCTCTGCTGTTGACCACTGCTCACATTGTAGCTCAAGGCATTGCTCTGTTGGCCACTGCTCATGTTGTAGCTCTGCTGTCGGGGGCTCAAGGCATTGCTCATGTTGTAGCTCTGTTTTGGCGGGCTGACTGTATTGCTCTGTTGGCCACTGCTCATGTTGCTCCTCATGTAGCTCTGCTGTTGGGAGCCCGAGTCATTGCTCATGTTGTAGCTCTGCTGTTGACCACTGCTCACATTATAGCTCAAGGCATTGCTCATGTTGTAGCTCTGTTGGGGGCTCAAGGCATTGCTCATGTTGTAGCTCTGTTGGCCACTGCTGATGTTGGAGCTCTGTTGTTGGGGGCTCAAGGCATTGCTCATGTTGTAGCTCTGTCGGCCACTGCTCATGTAGCTCTGCTGTTGGGAGCCCAAATCATTGCTCAAGTAGCTCTGCTGTTGACCACTGCTCACATTATAGCTCATGTTGTAGCTCTGTTGTTGGGGGCTCAAGGCATTGCTCATGTTGTGGCTCTGCTGTTGATAGTTGATCACATTTTGCTGCTGGGTGTCACTCACATTGTGGCTTGGTTGGTCACGGTCCACTTTGGTTGCTAGTTGTCCACACAAAAGTCAACATTAGTTGCCATTCAATTTAAAAGTAACATGACACTTAAAGTGGTACAAGCACATTGATTTCAATTGTCATCTTTTATACATGCTGGCAAGAGGTACAATCACTCAAATTTCAAAATCCACATCCGGAACGTAAAAACTGTGCCACAAGTGCTTCTACTCAAATGAGCTCATCTACCTGCCAGTTGGGTAGAAGCACCTGTGGCAGGGTTTTTACTTTCCGGCCTTGGATTTGACACCTCAGGTAAGGTAAAAAACTACAATTTGCAAGCGACTGCATTTCCTTTGCTACATCAACACTAAAATGAAAGCATTTTGAATTAACTCCGAAAGCTCATGGGTGTATTTGAAAGACAAAAATATGGCATTTGCTATAAACAGTTAATTTTTTAAAAATTTTATCTCTTCTCAAAATTAAATACTAGTCATGTTAATGAATTTTCACATTTGGGGAAACATTTTCTATACCTGCACCAGTATTTACATTTCAAAACGATCACTTCAACATACATAGAAAAACCACAGTATCCCACCACTGGTAAGCCATTTTTAGATTGCGCCCACCTGCTACCATGTAGTTCTTGGTGGCTACCTGGTGCATGCTTACCCAAAATATTCTCACCTTTTTGTAGCTTCAACACTGAATTCAAAGATTGGAGAAATTCAAAAGCTTTCTTAAGTGAAGCATCACCAGGAGAAACATCTGGAGCACATAAAATTAAATCTTAGGAAAAAAAATAAAAATAAATTAAAATCATCACTGTTCTCACCTGACACACCTTTTTGAAGCCCAGCAATGGATCCATCTTTCTTAGCAGCAGGAACACAAAGGCCTGCAAGCATACAAATTAATTTCACTTTTTAAGATTAACCCAAACAATAAATCCAATTAGAGAGTATCTTATCTACCGCTGTCCAGCACGACGGCATGCACAAGAACCACCAAGAGCCAAACAGCAGCCATTGCTTCAAGTGACAGTTGTGAAGAGGAGAGACAACACAAGCTTTTATAGCAGGTCACAGGTGACCACAGCTGATGCTAATTAGAGACAATTAGCACCACTGCAATGTGAAGTATTTCTCTCTCTCTCTCTCTCTCTCTCTCTCTCTCTCTCTCTGTGGTTTGAGTATTTTCCATTTTCACTTTACCAAGCTAGGGTCTTTTTTTTAGCCTTGACAGTTGACAAAAGCGATGCAATAAAATTTTTAAGTAAACTTTGATTGACGTCCTGATTCATGGGGTCTTGGAATGAGTCACTACAGTAGGATTACAATTTCACACGATACGGCTCAATTTGAGAGGGTATAATGCAATGAGTTTCTGGGTGGAAGTAGAAAATTTTACAATGGAGATTAATTTATTTGTAGCTTTTTAATACATAAAGGCTCTCAAACTATTCCAGTTAATAAAAAGAAACAAATCAGTAATAGACATCTACAGTATCCCCTTCTGATAAGGCCATTGGCTGTTTTAAAACGGAAGTCAACCCAAAAATATTTTTTTCAAGAATATGTTCTGTGCAGGCCTACCAGTTGAAACAAGGCATTCTGATTAATATTGCGTTTGTGCAGTATGAGTTCAGCAGCAAAATCTAACCATCTCAGGAGGCGGCCATTTTGTCACTTATGTCGACTGAAAATGACATCACAGTTGCACTGGGCTCAGGTAGCGACCAATCATGGCTCACCTGTATTCTGAAGCTGAGTCATTATTGGTCATTATTTGAGCCATGAGCAACTGTGATGTCATTTTCAGTCGACAGAAGTGACAAAATGGCCGCCCCCTGAGATGGCTAGATTTTGCTGCTGAACTCATACTGCACAAACGCAATATTTATCAGAATGCCTTGGCTCAAGTATTGGGCGTGCACAGAACACATTCTTGAAAAATATGTTTGGGTTGACATTTTTGTACCAATGCACTCACAGATTTTAAAGAGATTTTCCAATTCGCAGTTGTTTTCATTACAGCCCCTGACAGCATGTTGATCTTTTTAAACTTGTATTTCTGTAACAGTGACAAAGTTCTACTGATGGAGGACTAAGGCTCCGTCTACATGGAAAAGTATTTCACTGTATCCGCCCAAGTTATTTACCGTTTGGGCGTTCCGTTCATAGGCGGTGTTTAGGAGCCTGAAAACGTAAACTTTTATAACCGCTCCACTCTTTAAAGATAATGCAGTTTGATGGCATACTGCATCCACATTTGTTTTTATTCTTGTTACTCATCTCCCCTTTTGCTTTCTTTCTTGTAAGCAAACCATGATAGAAATGGTCTTGTTTGTATTTGGCCCAGGGCATTGTGGGATGTGTGATGCCAACGTCCGGAGCTCTATCGTGTTTTGTACTTTTTACACACGATTGTAGTCTGAGCAAGTATTGTAGGCGCAAGAGTACATGTGCCAAGTAGTTTGTTATATCAGTGCAATACAATAAAAATATGTGTTCATAGAAGTGATTAGAAAATGCACTATATTGGTTTATAGAAATTATAGTGTGTGGACCTTTTGATTTGTTGGCCTTTCTGTTAAAATTTATGAAATGCATTATTATGTTTGTCTTGAACAAACCTTGACATCAACTTTAGGGGGCTTTAGAGTTGGGGGGGGGAGAGGTTGGCCAAGGGGCCGACCTGAGTAGGTAAAGACGGCCCCTTCACATGGCCAACATACTTTAAAGAGGAAGTCAACCCAAACATCTTTTTTTTCAAGAATATGTTCTATGCAAGCCCACAAGTTGAACCAGGGCATTCTGGTAAGTATTGTGTTTGTGGAATAAGATTTAAGTCGCCAGTTTTTAACCAACCATCTCTGGGGATGGCCATTTTGTCACCCGACAATGATATCACAACTACTCAGGTTTTATCATTTATTTTTCAGACAGTAGAGATGAAAATATACAGTTCTTCCATGCTGCTGCTTTAAACAGCACACATCTGTCAAGTCATCTATTGTCATTCTTCTACCTGCTGCATGTTGGCGCTCGGCTGGTCGTGCATGGAGTCGTGGCTCATGTTGGCGCTCGGCTGGTCGTGCATGGAGTCGTGGCTCATGTTGGCGCTCGGCTGGTTGTGCATGGAGTCGTGGCTCATGTTGGCGCTCGGCTGGTTGTGCATGGAGTCGTGGCTCATGTTGGCGCTCGGCTGGTCGTGCATGGAGTCGTGGCTCATGTTGGCGCTCGGCTGGTCGTGCATGGAGTCGTGGCTCATGTTGGCGCTCGGGTGGGCGTGCATGGAGTCGTGGCTCATGTTGGCGCACGGGTGGTCGTGCATGGAGTCGTGGCTCATGTTGGCGCACGGGTGGTCGTGGCTCATGTTGGCGCTCGGGTGGTCGTGGCTCATGTTGGCGCTCGGGTGGTCGTGGCTCATGTTGGCGCTCGGGTGGTCGTGGCTCATGTTGGCGCTCGGGTGGTCGTGCCTGGAGTCGTGGCTCATGTTGGCGCTCGGGTGGTCTTGCCTGGAGTCGTGGCTCATGTTGGCGCACGGGTGGTCGTGCATGGAGTCGTGGCTCATGTTGGCGCACGGGTGGTCGTGGCTCATGTTGGCGCTCGGGTGGTCGTGCCTGGAGTCGTGGCTCATGTTGGCGCTCGGGTGGTCTTGCCTGGAGTCGTGGCTCATGTTGGCGCACGGGTGGTCGTGCATGGAGTCGTGGCTCATGTTGGCGCACGGGTGGTCGTGGCTCATGTTGGCGCTCGGGTGGTCGTGCCTGGAGTCGTGGCTCATGTTGGCGCTCGGGTGGTCGTGCCTGGAGTCGTGGCTCATGTTGGCGCTCGGGTGGTCGTGCCTGGAGTCGTGGCTCATGTTGGCGCTCGGGTGGTCGTGGCTCATGTTGGCGCTCGGGTGGTCGTGCCTGGAGTCGTGGCTCATGTTGGCGCTCGGGTGGTCTTGCCTGGAGTCGTGGCTCATGTTGGCGCACGGGTGGTCGTGGCTCATGTTGGCGCTCGGGTGGTCGTGCCTGGAGTCGTGGCTCATGTTGGCGCTCGGGTGGTCGTGCCTGGAGTCGTGGCTCATGTTGGCGCTCGGGTGGTCGTGCATGAAGTCATTCTGCCAGCTGCTGTCAACTTCATCCATTTTCATTTCTTGGGTTGCATTTTGGCCTTCAAAAAAAAAAAAAAAAATGAGGGAACAAAATTTGAGTGGCAGAGCACATCACTCTTAGAGTACCAACAGCCTTTTGCCACATTTACCCTCCCCCCCAAATTTTATTACACACTTTTTTTTAAGACCATTGTGGCAGAATGCCTTCATTTGTTATTTTAAAGATTTAATTTATTTTCATGATTGTTAGGCAATCTGAATTTAAACATTTATGGTCCAATTAAATAAATTGCTCAATACTTGATTAGTTTCCCCCACCAATCATTAACATTGCAAAGAGAGCCCACCATTTTCAACAAAGCATATTGGTCAATCTGTAAAAATAACTCGCACACTTGAAATTACCAATAGTGAAGGATTTTTGGGAAAAAAAAAACAAATTGTGGCTTGATGTCCCAGCATAATACCAATAATATATAACATGAATACATTTACAGTTTTACACACACTTGACTTAAGTAAAGGAGGGGGAACAAGGCAAAAAAGCTGATGTCAACCAAAATGTTCTCACCATCTTTAGTTTGTAGCTTGAACACTGAATTCAAAGTCTCGAGACGTTCAAACGTCGCCACAACCGAAACATCTTTGGGAGAACCTGCGGAAAATAAAACACGTCTTATTATCACAAACAGGTTCAAGTCATCAATAAATGTACTCACCTAGTACAATTTTAAGCCCAGAATTGACTTCATCTTGTCGCGAGCCAGGAGGACCACAAAGGCCTGCAGACAAACTCATTTCAGCATTGAGGGGGACACAAACATTGTGGTTTTAACACGAGCTATGCTAACCCTCACCTGAGTCCATCACGGACGCTTGCACCAACACAGCCAAGAGAAAAACAGCAGCCATTGCTTCAGTGCTCAATTAGGACAACCGACCGCGTGAGTTTTTATAGCAGCTCACAGGCGCCCACAAGCTGGGGCCAATTGGCTCTAATTAGCATCAGGTGTACCGCTACAACATCACTATTCGCGACATCACTACTACTGATTAGCATCAGGTGTACCGCTACATTATCGCTATTCGCTACATCACGACTACTGGACACTTACCAGTGGTAGGACATTGTGATTTCCACACTACCGCAGTGGCGCTGCAGTACAGGGCCGCCAAAGAGAGCGTCCTGGGTTGTGTAACAGCATGGGGTGTGGGGGGCATGACAGCACTAGAGAGAGATCAAAACAGATCAGAAGGTCTCCTGCCACCTCCCTGCGAACCTGTACAGGATAAGCGGTGTGGAAGATGCCACATGACACACTTTTCCCCCCTTGAAATCCTTTGTTGTGATGGCAGTGTTGTTTGGGTCATTATTTAGTTTTTCCCAATTAGCATGCATTTTTTTCCGTACATTGCCAGACAAAATTTTGTACATTTCAAAATTCATTCAACAAGGCATTCTGTTTAATATTGTGCTTGTAGAATATAAATTATGTCGCAAAATCAACCCATTTTTCAGCCATGGGCGGCCATTTTGTCACTTCTGTCTGATGAAAATGACATCACGGTTGCTCTGACCTCAGGTAATGACCAATCATGGCTCAGCTTGAGAAAACAGGCCGTGATTCCACTTTAATTGATTCTGCTGCTACCATCATGATCAATAAAGACTAGTGAGCCCGTTCCAGAAGCAGCCATGCAAGCCCAAGCAATGACATGACCACCACCATCCCTCACATATGAGCTTGTTTTAGATAAGCTGATCCTCCCCATACTTTGGCCTTCACATCATTTTGGCAGTCAGTTCATAAAAAAAAATGTTCCAAAACCTCACAAAATCCAAACTGGGCTTCTGGTTATTTTTGCTGAGTGTTTTTAATCTTATATGGCATGTACATTTCTTTTCAGTCATAACCGTCATTTTTTTCAAAAATGTACTTTACAGGTATGATTACAGGTCCAGTTACTTTTGTGGAATGCACAATGGTTTTTTTTGGTTTAATGAGTGTATGCTGCATAAAGCTATCATTGATTGTCGTATGTAAGTAAAAGCTCATTTTTATTAATCATTTACTGACCCACACCACCACTCAGTGCTAAATTACCATGATTGGTACTTTGACCATTTTTCTTGGTGGCAAAGCTAAAGAATCACTGAGCTATAATAATTTCACTTTTTACCAACAACTGAAAGATTTCATCTCTATTTAAATGCATTTTAATTGTTTTTAATGTAAAATGTCAGACCAAAGTAGTATACACAAAACCGATTTCTACCATGTTTTTAATTATTCTGCAGCCATCACAACAACACATCATACATTGACAGCAAAGTCAGCTGTTGAGTCATCTTCCATCATGTCATTCAGTTGGGTGCTGCTCAGGTTCTGGTTGCTCACGGTGAAGTTCTGTTCTTGGGGGATGAAGGAACTGCTCTCTTGGCTGCTGCTCATGTTGTAGCTCTGCTGTTGGGGGATTAAGGCATTGCTCTCGTAGCTCTGCTGTCGGGTGCTGACTGTATTGTTCTGTTGGCTGCCGCTCATGTAGCTCTGCTGTTGACCACTGCTCACATTGTAGCCGGCGGTATTCCTCTGTTGGCCACTGCTCATGTAGCTCTGCTGTTGGGAGCCCAAGTCATTGCTCATGTTGTAGCTCTGCTGTTGACCACTGCTCACATTGTAGCTCAAGGCTTTGCTCATGTAGCTCTGTTGGCCACTGGTCATGTTGCTCAAGGAATTGCTCTGTTGGCTGCCGCTTACATTGTAGCTCAAGTCATTGCTCATGTAGCTCTGCTGTTGACCACTGCTCACATTACTCATGTTGTAGCTCTGCTGTTGGATGCCGACAGTATTGTTCTGTTGGCCGGTGCTCGTGTTGTAGCGCATGACATTTTGCTGCTGCTGGGCGTTGGTCACATTGTGGCTTGCTCGGTCATCAAATTCCACTTTTGCCAGTTGTCCTTCACACAAAAGTCAATGTTAGTTGCCATTCAAATTAAAAATGGTATGACACTGAAAACTACACCGGGGTACTAGATCATTGATTTCAAACTATTGTGGTTGTTCTTTGTGTCAGCAAGAGGCAGAAAAGGGAGCGGAAGGAGCCACAGCTCTGGAACTTCTAGCGTTAAAATGAATTTCCACTTGATGTTAGAAGGTACAATAACTTTTACTGTGACGTTTGCTCATTTCTGGATAAATTTATCAGCAGTTTAATATGTCTATTTTTAGTTTTAACCATCACTTGCATGAATTTGTTTTTGTTCAGTCACAACCGTTTTGTCAGGCTAAATGGTACCACTAGCACCATTTCACTTTATTTGAAGAAAAAAAAAGTCTCCAAGAGGATTGTAACAGAGCTGGCTTTGTTTTGAAATGAATTCAGTTAATTTTTATTTCAAGAGATCTCAAGTATCTCACTTATCAAACCCAGGTCCAGAAAGTAGAAACTCTGCCACAGGTGCTTTTAGTCAAATGAGCTCATTTACATGCCAGTTCAGTAGAAGCACCTGTGGCAGGGTTTTTAAACTTTCTGGAGCTGGATTTGGCAGGTCTGGTAAAGAAAAAAATAAAACTAAATACATTTTGAAACCTGAAAGCTCATGGATGTATTCATTTAAAATCTGTTTTAACAAATTTATTTATTTTATTATTTTTTTTTAAATAAAAGATACTGGTCATGTTAATGAATTTTTAGAAGAAACCAACTCTGCCAATGTTTACATTTTAAAATACTAACGTTCCAAGAAAATCATAATGTCCTACCACTGGTAAGCCGTGTTTATAATAGGCTCACCGGCTACCATGTGGTCCTTTACCTTAATATTATCACCTTTATTTTGTAGGTACAACACAGAATCCCAAGATTGGAGCAAATAAAACCCTCCTCTCCAAAAAAAAAAAAAAAAAAAAAAAAATCTATAAAGTTCTCACCTGACACACCTTTTTTAAGCCCAGCATTGGATCCATCTTTCTTAGCAGCAGGAACACAAAGGCCTGCAAGCACACAAATTAATTTCATCTTTTGAGGACCCAAACATACTTTTCAAACACAAATTTGGTTTTACAAAAAAATAAAAATCCATCTACCTCTGTCCAGCAAGACAGCATGAACAAGAACCACCAAGAGCCAAACAGCAGCCATTGCTTCCAGAAACAGTTGTGAAGAGAAAAGACAACACACGCTTTTATAGCAGGTCACAGGTGACCACAGCTGATGCTAATTAGAGACAATTAGCACCAAGTGTACCGCAGGGACGGAGCCAGATTGACAGACTGCCCACCCAGTGAGATGCATGAAAAAATATATACTTTGAATTTTTTTGTAAATTACTTTTTAATTTGTGTTTCTTGTCATTTTTTAAAAAATTTCATTGACTATTAAGAATGGCATAATTGTGGTGGTCTGAGGAAGACCTGAACTTCATAGTCAGTTTTTCATTTTATTTGAATACGATGTGTCGGGACAGGAGCATTGTGCTCAGTGAGAGAAATATTCAGGCCCACACAGATTTTTCTAGGCCCACCCATTAGCCACGTTCTGGCTCTGCCCCTGCCGCTGGCACATCGCTATTAGATACATTACTACTATTGGACAACGACAGTGGTGGTGAAGAAAGCCCAGAAGCGTCTGGAGTAGAAGCTGCATAGAGAGCATCCTCCGTTTTGTGCGGGTTGCATGGCGGCACTAGAGGGAGTGTGAAGACATGCAATAATGCCAAATGCAATGTTTGTAATACTTTGACATAACATGCAACACATTAAGACCTTCCACTTTGACCCCTTGAAGTCCTTTGTGTCGCCTGTTTTGTTTGGGTCATTGTCTTGTTGATGCGGCTCCCAATTAGTTTGGATGCATTGGTCATAAATTGCCAGACAATTGTTTTGTAGACTTCAGAATTGATTCTGCTGCTACCGTCATGAATTTCGTGATCAGTAAAGACGAGTGAGGCCGTTCCAGAAGCAGCCACGCAAACCCAGCTGAGCTTGTATTTTGGATCATGAGCAGATCCTCGCCATACTTTGGCCTTTCCATCATTTCAGAGGTTCAAAGGTGAACCTCTCTCAGGCCATAAAATTTTGTTCCAAAATTTACTTTGCAAAATCCAAATCTGCCTTCATATTCTTTTTGCAGTTTTGAATCTTGTCATGCATATTTCTTTTCTAAAGTCTTGATATCCATAGTCAGAATTTCCAAATTAAAATGTAGTTTACTGGTACAATTACATGCAATCAAACCATTTCTAAATATTGTATGCTGCATAAAAAGGTGCAGTGGTTGCATTATGCAAGTGAAATCAGTTTTTGAAAATGTACTGACCCACATTCAATGCAAAATTGCCATGACTGGAACTCTGAATATTTATTTCTTGGTGGTACTTTGTGGGGCCAAAGAGACACTGAGCAATAGTTTCACTTTACTAAAAGATTTCCACCACATTTCACATCTATAGTTTTAATGTAATTGAATCGGTTTGAAAAAAAAAAATGTATCCAAGTAAAACAGACCAAAGTAGTATTCATGAAACTGATCGCTTCCATGTTTTTAATTATTCTGAAGCCATCATGACAACGCATCATACATTGACATTAAAATCAGCTGTTGAGTCATCATCCATCATGTCATTCAGGTAGGTGCTGCTCAGGTTGTAGCTCTGCTGTTGGGGGATTACGGCATTGCTCTGTTGGCCGGTGCTCATGTTGTAGCTCTGCTGTTGACCACTGCTCACATTGTAGCTCAAGGCATTGCTCATGTTGTAGCTCTGTTGATGGGGGCTGACTGCATTGCTCTGTTGGCCACTGCTCATGTTGCTCAAGGAATTGCTCTGCTGACTGCCGCTCATATTGTAGCTCAAGTCATTGCTCATGTAGCTCTGCTGTTGACCACCGCTCACATTGTAGCTCTGTTGTTGGGGGATGACTGTATTGCTCTGTTGGCCACTGCTCATGTTGTAGCTCTGCTGTTGGGGGCTCAAGGTATCGCTCACGTTGTAGCTGACTATATTCTGTTGGCCGGTGCTCATGTTGTAGCGCATCACATTTTGCTGCTGGGTGTCGCTCGCATTGTGGCTTGCCAGGTCATCAAGTTCCACTTTTGCCAGTTGTCCTTCAGACAAAAGTCAATGTTAGTTGCCATTCAAAATAGTATGACAATGAAAACAACGGGGGACTAGTGCATTGATTTCAAACTTGTGATAGCAAGAGGCAGAAAAAAAGAAAAAGAGCCAAAGCTCTAGCGTTAAAATGCATTTCCACTTAAGGTACAATAACTTAACTGTTTCTATTCATAGTGATATGGTAACAACTTTTACTGTGACATTTGCTCAAATCTAGATAAAATTACCAGCAGCTTAATTTAATATCCATTCTTAGTTTTAACCATTACTTGCATGAATTTGTTTTGGTTCAGAGACTTCGCTCTGGTGCTGTTACAACAGCTTTCATTAAGCTAACGTAACCACTAGCAGCATTTTACTTCATTTCAATGAAACTGAGCCAGGCAGTCACATGGACACTCGCGGCTCTCAGGATTTTAACAGTTCCTGTTTTGTTTTTTTAACTTTATAGAGGTCATTAAGAAAATAATTAAAGTTGACCTGGTATTGTGTAAGGTATCAAATCCAGGTCCAGAAAGTAAAAAGCATGACACAGGTGCCAGTTGAGTAATTGCATTTCCTTCTCTACAGACACTGAAATTAATACATTTTTAAAAAAACCCAAAAGCTTATATCTGACATCTGGAGCAAATAAAAGCAGACCTCACAAAATCTACAAACTGATTTAATCCATCAATAATGTTCTCACCTGACACACTTTTTTGAAAGCCAGCATTGGAGCCATCTTTTTTAGCAGCAGGAACACAAATGCCTACAAGCACACAAATAAAATTAAACACGAATTTGGTTTCCCACAAAAAAAAAAAAATGAAATAAACATAACTAAAAAAAAAAAAAAAAAAAAAAACTACCAACCTCTGTCCACCAAGACGGCATGCACAAGAACCACCAAGAGCCAAACAGTAGCCATTGCTTCAAGTAACAGTTGTAAAGAGGACAGACAACACAAGCTTTTATAGCAGGTGACAAGTGACCACAGCTGCTGCTAATTGGCTCTAATTAGCATCAGGTGTACCGCTGCAACATCGCTATTCGCTACTACTACTGTGCTAGTCCATAAAACTTCCAAAACCTACTTTGCAAAATCCTAACTGGCCTTCAGATTCTTTTTGCTGATGAGTGTTTTGAATCTTATATGGCATGTTTCTTTTTGCAAAGTCTTGATGTAACCAGTCACAGCAGAAATTTGAAATTAGAAAAAAAAAGTAGTTTACCGATATGACCATAGGTCCAGTTTCTTTTTTGCAACACACCTAGTAATTTTTTCTGTATTTAATCACAGTGTATGCTACATAAAGTTATAGTTGATTGCAGTATGCGAGTAAAACATCAACATCGTTTATAAATCACTGACCCACACCACCGCTCAATGCAAAATTGCCATGACTGATGCTTTGAGTATTTCTTGGTGGTACTTTGTAAAGCCAAAGAATCACAGAGCTATAGTAGTTTCACTTTTGACTAACTACTGAAAGATTTCTGCACTCTTAAAAATAGTTCGGTTATTTCCTTAACTCAATTTTGGATTGTTTGTGTTGGTTGTGTTATCAAAATTCTGGGTTATTTCTTATGAAAGTAACCTAATTGTTGGTTCAAATTAAATATTTATTGGGTTAAGCAAATACCTTAGTATTTGCACGACTAAAAATTGCCCCCCCCCAAAAAAAATTTAATTACTATATTTTGGATTGTTGACATGCAAAAATAAACATGGCTGGTTTTTGCTAATTTGAAAACATCTAATTTGTCAGGCCTTAGACATGAAAAAGTTGTGGTTTATTTTCAAACAACTAAGGAATTATAATTGTGTATCACTGCCCTGTGATAAACTTGGTTATTTTCATTATTACATACGGTATTTCCACATTAGACATTGATTGCATTGCAAAAATTGGACATATCTTTCACAGGACAGAAATGATATATTAAAGGAAATTGGGATTGACTGCCACTTGGCCCAATTTGACCTATTCCATTATTCTTTTAAGTCAGCTGGGTCAAAAATACAACCCAATTTTTAAGTTTTGACCGAATTTTTT